>NW_005871273.1:1470249-1505709 GCF_000147115.1 Myotis lucifugus | reverse complement strand
CCCGCCCCCCACTCATGCCCTCACCCCCCTGATGTCTGTGTCCATTGGTTAAGCTTATATGCATGCATACAAGTCCTTTGGTTGATCTCTCCCCCTTACCCCCACCCTCCCCTACCTTCCCTCTGAGGTTTGATGGTCTGATCAATGCTTCTCTGTCTCTGGATCTGTTTTTGTTACCCATTTTTGTTTGAACACTTCCATTAATAGAGCCCTCTCTTCCAAAAACACAGTCTATTTTCTTTTGAAGAGCACTAGTTATTTGAAAGTTCTTCCTGGACTAATTCTAAAATCTGCCTCTTGTAAACTCATGCATGGTGCCAGTTCTGTGGACAAGCTAAGAAGGAGTTCTGCCCCTCTTATAGTCTCCATGCCTCCGCTGGTAGAAAGGGGGCACGGGGTCCTCGTCTATCCCAGCCTCCCACCATTCCCAGCCTCAGCTGTGAGCACCAAAGTTATTTCTAGATATTGCCAAATGTCCCTGGGAGGAATTGCTCCCTGTTGAGAACCAACGGTCTACACTCTCAGTTTGTCAGCCTCCTTTTCTTTAAACATTTTTTTTCCTTTACAAAAAATGTGTTTAGTATTACCTTTTTTTAAAAAAAATATATTTTATTGACTTTTTACAGAGAGGAAGGGAGAGAGATAGAGAGTCAGAAACATCAATGAGAGAGAAAGATGAGAGAGAAACATTGATCAGCTGCCTCCTGCACATCCCCCACTGTGGATGTGCCCGCAACCAAGGTACATGCCCCCGATCGGAATCGAACCCGGGACCTTTCAGTCCGCAGGCCGATGATCTATCCACTGAGCCAAACCAGTCTTGGCAAGTATTACCTTTTTTATTTTCCTCATTTCCTCCCCTAAAAGCCTCCCTTCATAATGAAGATAGCCTCTCTCAATCTGCATTCTCTTATTGACCCCATCCAGTGGTTAAATAACATCTACATATTATTGATTCCACCGGAAGATAGCCAACGGGGTTTGTTATTTTAACTTGCCACTCTGATCCAGCCGCTACTCCTCTCAACTTGCAGATCTGTCAGGCAGTTTAATCATAACATGTTCCAAAACAAACTTCCAATTATTCTCCTCTCTCAATCTACTCCTTTTCGTTTTCTTTATCTCAGTTAAGAACACTAGCTTTCTATTTGTTAGTACTTCAAATCTCACAGTCCCCTCTACTTCATTTTTTTCTCACACTCTTTTTTATTTATTAGAGAAAAAAAAATGAGTTACCTTAAAGCCATATCTGAAATCTGGGCCATTTTATCCCCCTGCACCACTACCACCTGGGTCAAAGCCATCATCACCCCCACTAAGATTACTGTAGACTTCAAACTAGTATTTCTGTTTCCTCCCTTGATCTTCCACCTCTACTTGTTCTGTACAACTAACACAGCCACCAGATTGACCCCCATAAGGCTGTGTTAAACTGTTTGTAAATGTCACCTCTCAGCTTAAAACCCTCCACTGGCTTCTAATATTACTCAGAGTAAAACTAAAAGCCTTACAGGGGCAAAGAAGACTGTATCTCCTGCTACCATCCCCTCACTAATTTTTGGTGGTCTCCTCCTCGGTCCTAAAACGTGATGGCATGTCCCTGCATTGAGGCTTTTGTACCCTCTTTTCCTTGGCTTATGATGCTCTTCAGTAAAAGTTCACATGGCTCCCGCCCAGAATTCATTTCACGATTTGAATGAAAATTCCTTTTTTTTTTTTATTGAAGCCTATTTAAAATCACAATTCTTGCTCATCTCTAGCTCTCTCTATATTCATGCCTTCTTTAAATTGTCTCCTTAGCATTTCCTACCTTCTAATGTGCTAGGTAATTGACTAATTTGTTTGGCTTATTGTCTGTCTTCTTTCAGTGGAATTGTAATCGTCAAGGGGGAAGAAATATTTGCCTCTTTTATCCACTGCTGAATGGCCGGTTCCTAGAAAAGTAGCACTCACTATAAATTTGGTAATTGGCTAGAATCACAGAGTAATTTCCTCTCCTTGATGATTCGTATAGAAAAAATTATGAGCTGAGTCTTGCATGTTTCAGCTGGGGTATTTAATCTTGATCTGTCGTCTGCCTCAGCAGTAAGGTGACTAAGTTCTTTTAAACCGATACTAAGTTGACTTTTAAACCTACACTATGACACTAATCAAAATCCTAAACTGTATATGATCTCTACTCCTGGACTTCTTTGTGTTATACAAGTGAGTTCTGGATCCAAGTGTCTCTGTATGCTGTTTTACAAGGAATAGATGAGGAAAAGCATGATGCAGGATGGTCACTGAGGCAGGTGACAGTGTAGGCCTCTGACGTGAGCATTTTGTAATATGCAAAAAAAATTTTTAAACCCTGCTTAGTTTAATAATCCATGATTATTTTAACAGGTTCCACTAGTCCATAAAAGAGTAAGAAAAAGGAAAGGTCCTACTGAAATAGTAACCATTCATATTTTGGGGACCATTCTTACATGCATTTCCTTATACCTTATATACTATACATTAGTTTAAGTAATGCGGCACCTCGTGATCCCCACTGGGATGATGTAAGAGAAGATCAAGTAGAGTGATCAAAAACTTGCACTCCCGCCTGACCGGTTTGGCTCAGTGGATAGAGCGTCGGCCTGTGGACCGAAGGGTCCCGGGTTCAATTCTGCTAAAGGGCATATACCTTGGTTGCGGGCACATCCCCAGTAGGGGGGCGTGCAGGAGGCAGCTGATCGATGTTTCTCTCTCATCAATGTTTCTAACTCTCTATCCCTCTCCCTTCCTCTCTGTAAAAAACCAATAAAATATATTAAAAAACAAACAAACTTGCACTCCCACTGTCCAGGAATAAGGCATCCCATCAAGGGATCAATGGAGAGCATTTGGGGAGCCTGGACTTCACCCCCACCTGACAGGAATGTGGTACCCTCCCTCTTCTCACTGTGGTGGTGTCATGGTGGCCCATTAAAAAGTCATCATTCCTGGCCTATGAGGCTGCTACCACTGTAGTATCAATGGATAGCACAGGAATGTGAGCTACCACCTCTGCCCAGCGGTAATGGGAAGGCCCCTGCCTCAAGTATCAATGAAGACCAACTGGGGAACTTGGACTTCTACCTCTACGTGGCAGTAACAAGGCGGTGTACTCCCTTTTCTTACTGGAGCAGTATTAGAGAAAACCAGATAAAATGGAAGGTTTAACTAAGGTCCATTTCTATAACACAATGCAAATATGTCCAGGTTTTAATTTTGAAAATAATCACTTATTCCAAGAACCAGGAAGAGCTCATTAAAAAAGAAAGAAAGAAAGAAAAGAAAAAGCAACACATAGATAATGGACATGTTAGAATGATCTGACAAAGATTTTAAAGCAGCTATGCTATACATGCTTCATTGAGCAATTATGAAGGTGAATGAAAAAAGGTAAAATTAGTGAACTTGAAGACAGAATGATAAAATCACCCCAACTGAACCCCAGGGAGAAAATAGATAAAAAATAAAACAGAATACTCAGGGATATGTAGGGCTATAAATAAAGTCTAAGTTTTATGTCATTGGATTTCTAGAAAGAAAAGATAAGGCAGGATTTTAAAAAGTACCCAACACAATAATGGCTAAAACTTGGCAAGAAACATTAGCATACCCATTTGAGAAGCTGAGTGAATGCCAAGACACATCATAATTAGAAAACTAAAGTCACAGAAGAAAAATCTTGAAAGGAGTCACAGAAAAATGACACTTCGGCTATAGGGAAAGCTGCTTCAAATGACAGTGGATTTCTTATCAGGAATTATGTAGTACAGAATAAAGTGGCATAACATTTTTTGAGTGATGAAGGAAACGAATTGTCTGAGCATCTTATACTAAGCAAACACAAAACAAAAAATAAAACCTTAGACCTAAGCACTAACATTTCAGCAATTACTTTAAATCATTAAAAGATGAAAAGACAGAAATTGAAAAACAGAGATTGGTAGAGTAGATTATAAGCATGATCCAACTATGGTCTACTCACGTTCTATGTGTAGTATCAATGGATAGCACAGGAATGTGAACTACTCACATTCTATGTGCAGGTTAAAAATGAAAGGATAAGAATACATAAAATCATGCAAACACCAATCGAAGAAAAATAAGAGTGGATATATTACTATCAGATGCAGTAGACATTACAGCACAGAAGATGCTCAGAGACAAAGAGGGGCATTATATAAAGACAAAAGAGTAAATACACTGTTGTATGTACCAGACAACAGAACTGCAAAATATGTGAAGCAAAAACTGTTATAACTGAAAGGGGAAATAGCTATTTCCACAGTTACAGTTTGAGACTTTAACCCCCTTTTCAACATTGGATGGACAACAAGACAGAAAATAAGTAAAGATATAGAAAACCTTATATGCACCATCAACCAACAGGATCTAACTAACCTTTATAAAACCCTCAACATGACAATAGCAGGCACAGCTTTCTTTTTTCACAAGTGCCATGGAACACACTCCAAGATAGACAATATCTTGAGGTGTAAAAAAAACTTCAAAAATATTAAAATCATCCAGAGTGTGGACTCTGACTACAAGGGAATAAAAGTAGAAATAAAAAAATAGAAAGATAACAAGAAAGTCTCCAAACACTGGGAAACTCAACAGCATACTTGAAACTAATCTATGGGTCAAAGAGAACGCCTCAAGAGAAATCAAAGCAGACATTGAACTGCATGAATATGAAAATACAACATATCAGATTTGTGGAATGCAGCTAACGCATTGCTGAGAGGAAAATTTATTATTATAGAGAGGGGCACTAGCTTCATACATTACAAAACAATAAAAGTATCAAATCAATACTACAAGCTCTCACCCCAAGAACCCAGAAAAAGAATAAAATAAACCCAAAGCAAATGGAAGGAAGGAAATAATAAAGGTAAGAGGAGATGCATAGGAAATTGGAAACAGAAAAACAATAGAGAAAACTAGAATGGGGAACCTCAGAGGGAAGGCAGGGGAGGGTGGGTGGGTAGGAAGAGATCAACCGAAGAACTTGTATGCATATCATAGCCCATGGACACAGACAATAGGGTGGTGAAGGCCTGGGGCCAGGATGTGGGTAGGAAAGGGCTAAAAGAGATCAGTGAGAGAAAAAAGGGGACATATGTAATACTTTTCAACAATAAAGATGAAAAAAACAATAGAGAAAACCAATGAAACAAAGAGCTGGTGTTTTGAAAAGACTTTTTTTAAATTGCCAAACCTCTAACAAGACTGACAAAGAGAAAAGACATGCTCAAAATCAGAAATAAAACAGGGATATTAATACTGACCCTGCAGATATCAAAAGAGAAATAAGGGAATGAAATAAATGTGACAACTTCATTGAAATGGACCATTTCCTAGAAAAACACAAATTACCACAATTCACCCAATATGAAATCGATGGTTTGAGTAGACTTGTAATTGTTAAGGAAATTAAGTTCATAATTTAAAGACTCCCCCAAAAGAAATCTCCAGGCCCAGAATATTTTACTGGAAAATTCCAGCAAACATATAAAGAAAAAATAACACCAATCTACATAGTATTTTTAAAAAATAAAATGAAGGGAACCAATTCTTTTTATGAATCATGGATTACTCTAATACCCTTTACCAGTATTTGTAGCATCCAATCCATATCTGGATATAGGTATGGATGGTATGTTTGTCTTTCCCTGAAATAGTTTTTGCAATAAGCACACTGCGTTAAGTTTTAATGCTGAATTGCACTACAAGTTTGAAGGTTTCTTTTAGTATACCTGACTTCACCTTTCCCTCATAACATATACAAATGGGGATGTTTCCATGTTATTTGTAAACATTTGGCTATTTTTGCCTTTGAGGGGCTATAAGAGGAAAACAGCTGAGAATCACAAGAATTCTGGTTGGGTTCTAGAAAGGGGGCGGAAAAAGGCTTGAGAGGGGCAGGTATGAGTTGTGTGAACAAATGCAGGGGCAAGCACATTGCCATTGCTGCACAACCATTTTTGGTGCTATGGCAGGCCTGCGACCAGCAGAGGGCGCTGTTGGTCTGTGTGAATCTCCTACATTTCCCCAGCATCCTTTGATCATTGCAGTTTTAAAATCTGGCCATTACTTTTAAGACCCACTCTGGTGACCATAACCTTAGGAAAGCCTCGAGATCTGAGGTTTGGGCAATGGTTCAAGGTTTGTTCGGAAATACTGTATTCACATTCTTATGATGGAAAGAGCTCTTTCTCATCGGCACCAAAAACCTGGGGACAGGGACTGAACCTAAAATTAACAAGAAAGCTTTCAAGGCAAACAGGTCCATCTATTCTCCCAGACCCAGCTTCCTCTTCTCTTTGAACACACGGCTTTGAAATCAGACCTATTTTCTGCAGGTTGAAGAGAAATGTGGTAGCACGCAAGTCCTGTTTAAGGAGAAGTGTGCTTCCCAGACTAAATTAGCTGAGCATGTGCGGCGATGACAGCCAGGAAAGACAGGGGAGTAATATATTTTTCATTCGACAGCAAGCTAAGAGACATCTTTGTAGCTTACACAAGAACCCTGGGAAATGTTGGGCAGTCATGAATGCTAAAAAGCCTTTGGGATTGCTGCCAAGGGGTCGGGCTTACATGCTCCCGGCCATAATAACAACTTCATAGGCAACACGGAGAGTGACAGGTTGGCTTATGCGGAAGGTTTTACACTTTGTATGCTTGGAGGCACTACTTAGCCACCAGTCTCCACCTTTGCAGCCACCTCCACCTCTAGTGGTTGGAAGACACCTCACGCGTCCACTGAGTATTCAGTTATTCATGTGAGTGCAACGGGGAAGGCTGTGAAAAGAATGTGTGTGGTCTCCTACCATAGGCAGATGCTGGGGGTATTAAATCATTCATTTCTTGCTTTAAAAGGCCAAGGCTCTTATTAATAGTGGGGTGAATGGGAATCAGGCCTGTGGCTAAGAGCTGGGGTAAGATGAGAAAATGAACATTTATGAGCAGCTGTGATGTGGCAGGCGCTTTCTCTCCTTTGGCACTTAAAGCCTTGTTACATCAGGACTATTTCTCCTCTTTAATCATGTGGTAGATTTAAGAGGGTTTGAGGACACCGTCTGAGGTCACAGGGTTAGAGCGAGGTTGGGCCCAGGTCTGTCTGCTTACACATTCCTGGTTCTTTCCACCCATCCACATGGGACTCCTCAGGGCTTAAAGAGGTCAAATCTTCCTATATGTGTAGCTCAGTCGCCTTCTGGGGAAGGTGCAGATTGTCTGTGGGAAACTGAAGGGGAATTGTTACATCACAGCTTCTTCCTAGGTACCTAGGATGCAGCCTGAAACTCCAAATTGCTTCCCTTGTGGGAAGGTACAGGTACAGGTACAGGCCAGGCCAGTATGGTCTGAGATCCGTACATATATATTTTCCTTTAAAATATGTCTTTATTGATTTTAGAGAGAGAGAAAGGGAGAGGGAGAGAGAGAAAAACATTGACGTGAGAAGGAAACATCAGTTGGCTGCCTCCTGCACGCCCCCTATTGGGGATTGAGCTTACAACCCCCAGCATGTACCCTGACCGGGAATTGAACCTGCAACCTTTTGGTGTATGGGAAGACGCTTCAACCAACTGAGCCACACCGGCCAGGGCTCAGTCACTTTTCAAGACCTAGTTGTCACTTCTCTTTTTGTTCTTTGTTCTCAGTGTCAAACACTGGCACGTGTTGATAGGTCAGAGCTTAGTGGTAAAAAGAAATACTAAGAGGACAGAGTCCTTGGTCATGGTGGGTGGGAGGGCAAAGCCAGGATACTCAGGAGGTTTCGAAGTCTCCTTTAAGATGGGCCTTCTAATGCAAAAGCCTTGGTTAGGATTGGGTAAGGATCATGATACCAGTTACCATTGGTAAACTCAGGGAGGGTTTTGAAGATAAGATCAGAAGGGACTTGGTTCATAAACAATCAACTTGATGTCATTTATTGAAAAGTAGATCCAATTTAAATGGATTTGCAAAGACATTTAGCTATTTGCCAAATTTATGTTCCTGGGCAAGGATTTCCTAGAATAATAAAGTCATGTTAGTGAGGACAGCAGAAGAGTCAAGTCATGTGAGAGTGTCCAGTGTGGGTGTAGACAACTCTGATTTTCACCATTCATGGCAAACATGGCCGTCTATTCAAATTCCACCACGGCTCTCATCACAGCAGATGCCACTATGCGTTTCCACTTGTCCCCACAGGTGAGTTTCTTGTGATCAGGGCCAGAGCTTACAATCAAACACTCAAACACTGAAAATGCTTGTGGAGTTAATGAAAGAAAATCTCCAAATGTCCCTATGCCAGTAATGAGCTGTGTTACATTTTACAGAGAATATCTTCAGTACATGTCCAATATTTCTACTCCCCCATCCCCTCTCCTCCTGCCCTACCTCTTACACTCAGAGAACATGGGAGAAAAATGTGATCAATTTGGAGACAGAAAGAAATATGAAACTAAGCCCCCTCCATCTAGTCTTATCATAAGCATGGCTATGTATTTCTGAGGGGGACAAAGCTCAACATCAGCATTAGAAATGTGAGGTAACTTGGTAACCTGCATGAAATGTTGGCCGCCTGCTCTTCCCTTCTGAATCAGTGCACACATTTAAAGCCAGGTTACCTCTGTGGCTACAATATAATGGTGCCTTCATTTTCTTGCTTAATCTTCCAGAATCAATCAGAATTCCGTGTCTGAGCTTTGCTACGGTAATTGCAGGGGAAGCAGCTCGGCCAAACGAATGTAGGTCACGTCATGAGTTTTCTGCTGGGCTCAGAACAGTCACTAGAAGGAAGACTCGGCTGGGACCCAGGGCCCCTGCTTTATTTCTCATTTCTATACTCGGACAACACACGGGCAGCTTCTTCCAGCTATTTCTTTTTATTTATTTGTTATTTTATTTTTTAAATATATTTTTATTGATTTCAGAGAGGACGGGAGAGGGAGAGAGAGATAGAAACATCAATGATGAGAGGGAATCATTGATCGGCTGCCTCCTGCACGCCCCCTACTGGGGATCAAGCCCGCAACCCGGGCATGTGCCCTTGACCAGAATCGAACCCGGGACCTTTCGGTCTACAGGCCCTATTCACTGAGCCAAACCAGCCAGGGCCCAGCTGCTTCTTACCTATCCACAACTCCATGAAGTATTACAGTCTGCAGTTTTTCTACTAGACTTGTCAGTGACAGGATAAATGGAGGTGGGGATAGGGAGCTGAAATGACAGGATTACAGTAGAGCCAGATAACAAGAATGCCAATAATGCACTGTGATAGGTTCACATTTGCATAACAGCCTTGTCAATAAAAGCTCTTCCTATTCTCACTGAAAAAATTAAAAGGCAACAATCAATTCACTATTCCTACCAGGTACTTGTCTATGTTTCATCTCTTAATAGGGGCTCTAGCTGACCAAACATCAGGGGCATCTTTTGGGGGTGCAGAGTCCTGAGAAAGGGAGGAAGGGAACAGGTAGGTGGTCGGGATGGGCCCACTGCTGGTCAGAAGACAATGTCCATTGACTAAAAGGGTGCAATTAGGACTTAGCAGAGGCTGGTAAAATCTTGAAAAAGAGTGAGGAGAGGTGGCAAGTGTTGAGTAGTAAGTGAAATTAAGGGCTAACATGTACTGAGCCCTTAAATACTAGTAATTTGTCTTACAGCAGAATATTACTCAGAATTGAAAATGAAGAAATAAACTCTACACGAGAATGTGAATGAATCTAACAAAAAACAAGTTCCATACATGTCATATGATACTCTTTTTATAAAGTTTAAAAACAACTAAAACTAAACATTGTTAGACATATATTTTATAGGAATAATACAAAAAGAAGCTGAGGAGGGATTCACACATCATTTAGGATGGGGGTTATCTCTTCGAGAGAAATGAGTTGGAAGGTTGATGGGTTACTGGATGTTTGTCACATTATAAACAAGGGCATAAAATAAAAGACAGTGCTGCTTAGACAAATGATTGAAGTGTGCCATGGACCAACCCAGCGATTGCCACTAATTCCAATTCCGAAAACCTGAGGTCATGTGCCACATTATGTTATGTGCGCACAGGCGAATAGTAAACAACTGAACACAACACATCAGGTACTAAGCACTTCCCGGGGCAGACACTGGGCTCAGCATTTTGTCCGTCATCTCATTTAGTCCTGATGACCACTTTGCGAGGTAGGTAACATTATAAACCTCATTTTCCATGAGGGTTAAAGGGGAACAGCATACGCCTCCCCCCAAATATGCCACTTGGCATATTGATTATTTTGAATTGAAGTTATTTAAGAAACAGCCGGTGCAAGAAGGACACGCTGACCCTCCTTTGTCCCCTGAAAGCAGAAAATTAATCTTCCTTGTGAAAAGCGCCCTCCCTGTACCAGGAGGTAAAGAGACATCCTTGTCACCAGAGATGGAGAATTCAGAGCCCCGAAGGCCGTATACACAAACTTTGTTCCCTCCTCACTAATTCACTACCCCAGACCAGCCCCCTTTGTCTTGTCCATTCTTCACAAATGTATTGTTTCTTTGTCTAAAAGGCTTAATAGCTGCCTCCTCTGGTCACCTTGAGTCTCATTTTTCTATGGGTTCCTGTATATACTAATTCATTTGGTTTTCTATTATTAATCTTTCTCATGTCAATTTAATCATTAGTCCAGCCAAAGAACCTAGAGGGGGAGAAGGGAAAGGTTACATTCCCCTGCAGGGTATTGGGTACAGAGAGGTTAAATCACTTGCCCAAGGTCATACAAAGGTCAGATGGTAGAGCTAGAATTTGAACTAAGTCCAGCAGCCAAGCTTTATTGTTGAAAAGTTTGAGCTCAATTTCTTCTCAAACCTTTTTTTTAAAAATTTAAATTCTTTATTGTTGACAGTATTACATATGTCTCCCTTTCTCCCCATTGACCTCTCCCCAGTCGCTCCCACCCTCTTCTTGAACCTTGACACTCCAAGGAGCTCCTCACTTTGGTTAGTACCTGCTGCTTAGAACCTAGCGTATTACACAGCCCTGGTCAGTCAGCATGTATGAAACACCAGCATCTCCTTTAGGGCGACCCTGCCAACCTGGGGCCTGTGCCCAGTGGAGCAGGGATGGGCAGTCTTTGCACACTAGGGACCAGTGATTGACTGGTAGTGAGCACCCTGCCAATGAGAGGTCTAGCCATAGTCTAGTTGTTATTCTCAGAAGTGGTCTGAGGTCAAGAACTTGGCCAAGGAGTGGGAAGTGCTAGGGTAATCAGACTCCATCTTGCAGAATTCAGATTGTGGAGCATGGAGAGCATTGGTGATGGATGGAGAATGGGGAGACTTCCAGAAGGAAGAGCTCTCACGCAGGCCCTGGGATACGCCAAGAAAGTGAAGCCTTTGGCACAGGGACATAGAACATAATCACCATCTGTGATTCCCTAGACGTGTGTGTATACTGCCCTTGCCCACTCTTTTATTTACCCTGGTGAACCCGGTAGAAGACTAAGTAGGAGTAGTTATGGATGAGACATGGCAATTTCCCTTTTCTGTACAATGTGTGCCAAAGATGGTGGTGAATGCACTTGACTTTCTGCAATGAGATTTCCTCTTAGCAGCCCTTTCTTGGGGGTGACAGAGAGGCCAGAAGCGGGGCCTCCGGAGGACCCGGGGAAGAAACCAGCTTGAGGAATAAAATTAAGTTGAAAACCTCCGTTGACATTTAAGAAAAGTCAACAACCATCTAAGTGATGAGAGAGACCAGAAATATAACTGGCTGAATGTCAGTTTTAAAACCAGAAAGATAGCTGCTACTTTATCTCGCCGAGCAGGTGTTTCCGAGCAGTAAATAACTCACGGAGGGTCTATTAAACTTTAATGCTTGTGATAATAGCAAAGAGCATGTCGCCGCCCCACTCAAAATGCACACACATATATAAAAACAAACAGCAATTTTCAACATTGATGCTTTGCACCATTTTCCTTTCACAGTTGTTTTGCTGCATTATCTCCCGCTATTATCTGGACCGCAGGGCCTTGCTGCACGAAGCTGATTTGCAATCGTGGGCAGAACAACCTAATGTAATTAACTATCTGGCAAATGTACAATGATCATTTCCACATAAAAAAGATTATCTCCTTGAACGAACACCCTCCGAATAAGGCACCGATTTCGCCGCTTGTGAAACGGGTTGAGGTTTGCATTTTTTTTTTTTAGGAGGGGAAGTGTGTTGCCTCCTGCTTTTCCTCATTTAGTTTCAACACATCTTGGTGAGGTTTTTATTGAAAGAGTAATCTTGGCACTTCAAAGTGACTTTAAAAAATATCCAGAAGAAAAAAAAAAAGGAAGCGACGTAATTGGAAAAAAGGTTAGCGATGGAGAGATGCGCAATTTGAATCAGCCAGATGAGAATTATTATGGAATAATGAGACTTTGCACTCCTATTACACTGGCGTTTGTGTCTGAGCCTTTACAAACCACGAGCTAATGATGCTTCCTGTCGCCCGTGACTCTGAGGTCGCGGTTGCTGCTGGCTGATGAATGGAGAAAATAAGCCACCAAGACCAGGTGAGCTGGGCTTTGCTTCAGTTCAAGCTGTTTATTAACACTGTGGTTTGGAATAAAACGTAGGAACCGCAGTGCCCAGGCTCTCTCGCTGCTCTGTTCCCCGTTGCTGGAGAGCCTAGACTTTCTGTTCCTTGCCCTGCACAGCGAGGCCCCAAGATGCAGAGGCAGGGAGACTGGGTGGTGATGTGGCTGGGACCTGGGTTTAAGGACCCGGCCCCCCCCCCCCCCACCTCCACCACCAATGACACGTACTGGACCTCGCAGGTGAGACTAAATGCTCTGTGGAAATGAGAAGAAGGGAAGGGAGAGGAACAGCTGTGTGCAGGAGCCCACGGTAAACGTTCAGGAGTTTGCCAGCTGGTTGTTAAATCCGAGGGAGCTTGAAATCAATCATAATGGGAGTATAGCAGGTCCTCAAATAAGGTGGCTTTGTTCAATGTCATTTTGTTATAATGTTTAGGAGAAAAAAAACTGATTCCCAACCAGGGCTGCTGTCTGAGTGGGGTGTGTATGTTCTCCCCGTGTCTGCGTGGGTCTCCTCCAGTGGTCCAGCGCCCTCCCATCTTCCAAAGATGTGCGTGGGAGGTGAATGGGCGCGTCTAATTGTCCCGGTCTGAGTGAGTGAGGGTGTGGGCCTGAGTGCGTCCTGTGACGGAAGGGCGTCCTGTCCAAGGAAGGACCTGCCCTGCACCCTGAGCTTTCTGCCACCCTTGACCCTGAACTGGAATAAGTGGGTTGGAAAACATGATCTCACTTGTTTCTATTCATCATCCTTACAGGTGTATATAGCTCACATTAATTTCAATGTTTAACATTATAACTATTTTGGGTCTTTATTTGGAAGTTTGGTTATATTTTGTGACTAGAAATATGCCATAGCAGCTTGACTCTTTTTTTAAAAATATATATTTTATTGATTTTTTACAGAGAGGAAGGGAGAGGGATAGAGAGTTAGAAACATTGATGAGAGAGAAACATCGATCAGCTGCCTCCTGCACACCTCCTACTAGGGATGTGCCCGCAACCAAGATGCCCTTGACTGGAATCAAACCTGGGACCTTTCAGTCCGCAGGACGACACTCTGTCCACTGAGCCAAACCGGTTAGGGGCAGCAGCTTGACTCTTGGCGTATATAAGTTAGCCTCTAGTCAAATTGGGTTCCTTATAGGACCTGACCTAATGTTTACTTAATGTTGCAGTTTCCAAGATCCGCCCCCCCCCACCCCATCCATGAAGTTAAGTGTATTGACACCACAGATATCAGCAAATAAAGTGATCAGGGCTCCCTCACCCCCAAGCCAGTTCACCAGCACCCAGGAGAGTGAGTGAAGAGAACTGAGTGTTTTGTATCCTGCATGAAAAGTAGTGTCTTATAGTCATCAAGTAGGTGATGCGTGATACTGCAACAGAGGGCATGAGAAACTTCCTGGGAGTTCAGTGAAATTAGGTTCATGCCATGTCCTTTAAATCTGAGATTTGGGCCCTCAGTTACATGATCGTGGGAAAATCAGTCACAGAAACCAGGAAGTGCCTCTCTACCTTCTGTGGGCGGTTTGCTTTTATTTCTGTGTCCTCTCCCATCTCCATTCAATCTCCATCATTTATTCATTAATTCATTCAGCAACTTAGTGTTAATTCCTCCCTGAAGATATATTTTTATTTTATTTTATTTTTTTATTTTTAAATATATTGATTTTTTTACAGAGGAAGGGAGAGGGACAGAGAGCCAGAAACATTGATGAGAGAGAAACATCGATTAGCTACCTCCTGCACACTCCCCACTGGGCATGCGCCCGCAACCAAGGCACATGCCCCAGACCAGAATCGAACCCGGGACCCTTGAGTCCGCAGGCCGACGCTCTATCCACTGAGCCAAACCGGCTAGGCTGTATTTTTATTTTAAATAGGAAGGCAGGAAGAAGAGGCCCAAACAACCCACTTACACTTAATTCAACATTTTGGGCAGACACTTCCCCATGCACTTTCTAATTATTTACTGAATTAATCCTCAAGCCAATTAAGTCATTACAATTATTATGATCCCTATTTTATAGATAAGGAAACGGGTTCAGAGGGTTTACTGTAAACTAGCTCTACTTCGGCAGTGCCTGGACAGAGCTTGCTCAATGAATATTCAGACAATAACCTTTACATGGACCTCAGGGAGCTTAGGGCCATTCTGGGGTCTGCTTGCTTTCAGATTCTATGGAGGAAAGAACGGTGAATTAGAAGTCTAAAGACCTGTATTCTAGAACTCTTCTCGGCTACTTATTTTATCTCTTGGAGACTTTGTTTTCTCACGCCAATGAAGATAATATCTTCTTTGTTTTCTGTATTTGTTTTGGTGAGGACTAAAGAGATAATATATGGCAAGGTATTTTGGTTAAAGGTGAATTATTTTGCCAATATAAAACCAATTCTGTTTTCTTCCTACTTGACTCCTGTCTGCATCCCTTTCTTCCTACCATCTCCTCTTTCCCCATCCATTTAAGAGATTAATTTCTACTCCAAAGAAGGTGATTTTTTTAAAGCTATTTTCTTAAAGCATGCTAAGATCCTTGAACTGACAAGTGGTATTTTCTAACAATGCTGAGTTATCATGCTCATGTCCAAATTTATGCCTGATTCCTGGGAAAGGGGTCTCAGGTCCTCAGAACAAGCGTTGACCCATTATTCTTGCAGCTCTCCAGGTGCGTAATCCACGCCCTCCCCCCATATATGCAGAACACTCATTTAAACTGTTAATGCAAAGATGGAGATAGACAAGACCAGCCATATGGCGAGTGACTCAAGCAGCACCGATGGCAACATTGCAAATCATCACCTCCTCTGCGCTGGGAGCTGGCTGCAGAGAGCAAGGTCACCTCAGCGCATCCATATCTAATGCTGCCCTGCATCCCTAACTCCCTTTCTGCCCCACCCACACACCCTTGCCTCCCTCTCAGAGCCTCAGGGCCTCATGGCCCCGTGTGCCTCCTCTCTCAAATCAGTCTCTGAATCTAAGGGTCCACTCATCCCAGGAGGAAAGCCAGCTTTCCTGTCCTGCGAGGTTCATTCTGCACCTTGGCCATTACCTGCCCACTCTAAGCAAATGTGCGCCCCCCCCCCCCCCCGGGCCCCATCAATGGGCAGGATGATTGGGCAGGATGATTCAGTAGGGGAAGGGAGAGCTTGGAGTGGAAGAATCAGGTTCAGAAAGCACAATTGGCTTATACTGAATGAGCTTGGGCTCGGCTTCTCCAGTAGAGCATGCAGATGAGAAGGCAGCCTGGTGATACCTTAATTACAGGCTTGTGAGAGCCTGAGCAGAGGGCCCAGTTAGGCCATGCTAGGCTTCCTAACACAGAGAGACTAATGCAGATTAAGAAATTGACCCAAAGTCACATCCTTAGTAAAGTTACAGAGCTGGGGTTGAATCCAGTTGTCTGGCACAAGAGTCACATTCTTAGCCATTTCTCGCCTCTGCCTCTTTCCAAAGTGTTTTTATAGCCGATTTTCTGTTCAGTATTGTAATTATTTCTTCAATTTTCCATGCTTTAGTAACTCATAGGCCATAATGCCCTTGACAGAAGAGGCCTTAGAGGAGGCTTTTGATATTTCTTTCAAAGAGCTCATCTCCTCTTTGACTATCTTTTGTTGTTAACACACTGCCAATTGCATGGGTCATGGTCCCAGGCCCTTTTAGACCTGCTAGTGCACTTGCAATATTTCCAGATGTTTGTGGGTCTGCACAGTGTCCTACATCTATACTTCAACTGCCTAAATTACATAATATTATATAATATGAAAATTAGATCTCTGTGGAAAAAGTCATGAAGATTTTAGATGTAAGGAAACAGAATGGAAGAAGGATAAACTTAGCTGGAGAAGCAAAATAAATGAAGAGAAACAATGTGGGGGGGGGGGGAAGGAGGGGCTATGTCAGCCTCCGGATAGGATGTCAAATCCCTTGTTAAGATTGATTTAATGACCCTGGCCCTTGAGTCCAGTCAGAATCAGTGACATAATTTTCAGGGCCCAATGCCAAATCAAAAGGCAGGGCCCCTTGTTTAAAAGATGGTGACAACATGGCCCTTCTGAGCATGGAGCCATGTGACTGCACAGGCTGTACACTCAGGAAGCCAGCCCCGAGCACAGTTCCCATAAATCCTGAGGAATATTGGACCTTGTGTTAGTTATTATTAGACATCTATTATTATTGTAATAACTCTTTTCCTCTCGGTGCTTCTTGCCTACGAAAGAGCTTTCAAGCGGACACCTAGAATCTACACCGTGTTTCCCATCCCATCCCTTCTGCCCTGGGCTACACGAGGATGTTTAATTTGTGAGGTAGGGAAGGCTCTTGTCTTCTTGTTTTACAGATCAGAGGATTTAATAGCAAAAATGGTTAATGCCTTGATCAAAGTCACACAGGAAATGTGGTTCCCTTATCTCTGCAGCTTCTTCTAATAGGATCATAAAGCTAAGTGCAGGAAGATCTCCTATTCTTGTCCTTACTTTTTTGCCTCCATCCTCCACCCCAGCACAGTGTCCTAGTGTGTGTTACACTCAGGGTGGTGGCTCAGGATATACTGAATATTTAAGAGATTGGTTTAAATTTATTGGTAAGACCAGGCAAGAGAGAGAGAGAGCAGAGTTTTAAGTGAAATTGACTTCGTGGGAGGTGACTTGTTTTAGAGTCAACCCGGCAATCCAGTTCAGGCCTTCTTCATGGCATCCTTTGTTTCTCTCGTCTCATCAAGTAAAAGGATTGGGCATTTCTCCCGTAAGAAGCTATGTCCTTAAGTCCTGTGACAGCTCCTTTGATGACAGTTTTAACTGTTATGAAGGGAATGTGGAGATTTAAGCCATGAGGTTGAGGGTATTCAATCTTTTCTATACCATCAGATCACCTGAGGCCTAGGTATGCTCAATCACCTAGCTGCCAAGGCAAGTGGTGATTCGACCTTGAAAGGGTTCCTTTCAGAAGATGACATTCCCTCCGTCTAAGGGTTGTGATGATTTGTACATCAAACGCCAATAAATACAACATCGTTTGCTGAGCTCATATTTATTTCGTCCTTATTATCACACAAAGCTCCTGTTCGAAGGAAACAGGTAACAAAACAGAGAAAGATAGTGTGGGCACTTGTAGACCTAATTTTAATTCATATTAATAGTCATTTTTAACACATGGTGAATTGATGTCTCACACTTTTGAAATCTTACCATCAAAGAGAATGCCTTCAAGGAAAACTATTGGGACAAATTCTGCAATAGAAATCATCATTTTGTTTTGTTTTATTTTAGTTTTAACCACAAGTATTTATTGACGGATCGGAGAATGCAGTTTTAGTAGAACAATAAGGCACAACTGTGGATTGGCTTATTCCTGCTGGTCTCATTTGTCATTGATTCAACCTTCTCAAGTACAGGCTGCCTTCCATTTTCTTTAGTCCCTTTTAATTCCTCAGTCCTCTATCAGCATAGTCTGTGGTCTTAGCGCTCCTCCTGTTTCAGCCCAATTTGGGCAGCAATGTGATTTATTTGCATATTGCATATTTACAGTCATAGTGTGGTGAAGTCCAGTCATGAAGTTTTAGAGCTCTAAGGGACATTAGAATAATTTAACCCAATCTTCCCCTTTCCGGAAGAGGAACATCAAGGTACTGCAGTTCTCAGGATAACATGGAAACCACCAGCAGATCCACAGCCAGGACTCATGGCTTCTAATTGAGTATCCACTGCTCTTTTCGGTATACTAAGCAACCCCTTTCTCTAAGAGTCATTTATTACACAACTAGCTAGTACCTCATATATTTTTTCTTCCACACTTGCACTTGGTCATAAGGTATAAATATCATTCTTCTCCAGTTGTGCTAATGGACTCCAAACGCCATCATCACACCTGAAGCTTACATCTCGGACTCATCTTTTCTATCTCTTTTGTCAGCTGTTTTCTTTTTGCAGATGTGGGTGGGTAGTAGTGGTGGTGTATGCTAACCAGTTCCAATTCCTTTATCCCTTCTCAAAACTTCATCTTAATTGATATTCATCCATTAATATCACAAAAATTCTTGCTGATCACATTTTAAGTATGTAAGGCCCAGTGTCTTTAAAAGAACATAAGCCTTTCTTTCCTCCCATTCCCTCCAGCCTCTTCTGGCCTCTGCTTTATAGTGAGGCTCTATCTTCAGTTGTTGAGCTCTAGTGATAGTTTCTATTGCAGAATCTGCCTTGTTGTCCCTACAGTTTACCTCAAAGGTGTCCTCTTTCATGGCAGGATTTCAAGAGTATGAGAATTGACCATTTGTTAGAAATGATTATTAGTATGAATTACAATTAGGTCTGCAAGTGCCCACACTATCTCCATTTTGTTCTCCCGTTTTCCTCAAACAGAAGCTTTGAATGAGAAAAAGGAATGAAACAAATATGAGATCAGCAAACCACATTCAATTTACTGGTGTTTGATGCAGAAATTTTCACACCCGTATATGGAGGGAATGTCATTTGTGAAAGGAACACATTTCTGTCATTGCTCTCTCCCTCCTAGCTGGGCTCCAGGACTCTGGGGGATTTAGCCCCACAATTGCATCATTACATAAGGTTTACTAATATCCCACGATAGGATCCCTAGGTTGGAGGAATAGATGCCCCCAGTCAAGGCTAAAAATGTTTACTTGTGAGGAGGCTCTGCACCCTGGGAAATGGCGAGGGGAGCAGAAACTCTCAGAGCTGCCGCATAGCAAGAGTAAGGTTTAGGAATCAGAGGGAAAGTTGAAAGCAAGGGCCAATGACCACTGACACACCACAGTAACTGCCCGAGATTTGTGTGGAGGCAGATCAATGACAAATGAGACCAGCAGGGATGTGTCATTATTGGATGCTATGTCAGAAAGCTGTTCACAGGTGGCTAATAGACAAGATGCAAACCTCAGCTGGTGGTGTCTCAAAACTGTGTTGTCTTTAGTTTCCCTATCATTTTGCATAATCAAAGTTCCTAACTCACTCTTCCATACTTTTATTTTTATTCATTTCATTTTTATTTTTAACCGGAAGTGATCTGACTGGAGATCAAACCTGCACAATTTTGGTGCACATTTTGATGCTCCAACCAACTGATCCGCCGGCCAGGGCCATATTTTAATTTTCTATCCTACTTCTTTTATTCCTTCTGCATGACCTTTGTCCAGCGAGTCAGTGGACTGCAGCTGGGCACATCTGTGCTGAAACCTGATTGGACAGAATGCTGCTGTGACCACAGCTTTACTCTGTTTGAGCAGTCCAGAGCTTGATTCTATACGTTTGCATATGTTGTGTGATGTGGTGTGTGTGTGTGTGCGTGCGTGCTGCAGGGTTGGCTGCAAGCCTTTGATAACAAATAGAATAATACTGTTTATATTCACATGGGGAAAGACTTGACTATCAGAAATGAGCTCTTCACAGCATAATTACAAGTTGCTCTGGTGAACAATGAAGATATAATCAGTGCACCTATTTGTCCTCCTGGATTCCAGCTGCTAAAGCAATTTCTTTTTCACAGACCTTACAATTTTGTGGTCCTTGTGAAAATCCACCGTTTCCCTCCTGAAATCCTGTGAAATGGAGCTCGCGAGAGGAAACACGGTGGAAACCGTCTGGCTCCTGCATCATCTCCATGAAATTGCGCAGATCATCTTTCCAGCTCCGCTACCCTGATTGCATGTTTGTTGAAAATGACAGTTGATGTTGTGTATCTCTTTCATTAGGGAGGCTCAACGAGCTTGACATTATGAACTGACTGCAGCACTTGCTGTCTATAAACACGAATCCACAGAGACACCTCAGATGGTGCTTGAAGAAAAATAAGGCTCTTGGAATGTGAGGAACCAATAGAAGGCTCTTGGCCATATTTTCAATCTGGCAGGTGTGTTATTAGCCATTCATAAGTAAGCCGTTTGCTATGAGGCCTACACACCAAGATTCAGAGGGCAAACATTCACATCTGGGTTCAAGCACTTCAAGTGGCCAATTCAAGTGGAGGGGGAACTGGGGACCCCTGGCGGAGAAAGGAAGTCAAGCCGGACTGTTGCTTTTTTCGTCTCTTATTCCTTGAGCCCTGGCTGTGTTAAGCACCTAATGCTGGATAATGAATCACATGCAGACAGGAATGATCACTGTTTTCTAGCTAGTTTAAATTTTATGCCATCTTGAAACCTTCATTCTAAATGGTCAGAAATTGGAGATGAGGGGGTGGGGGGCTGGAACACCTGAATAGGGTGTTGGTGTTTTCTCAGCAAGTGTTTTTAGCATCTATGTAGCCTGCTTCCCCTTGGGGATTTGTCCCCTTTAGTACTTAGGATACCCTCCATGAGAGGCCTTTGTGATGGGGAAACGGGTACCACTCACTTCTCCTCATCAAACTCATTTTTGGAATTCCCTTGTGGATTGAGTTCTTGCACCATCATGCTTATACCTGGCCCTCTGAAACACTGCTCTGCAGCCTGTGAGGGTACTCCAACAAGATCTCTGGTCCTTCTCATTTCCAGCCTTGTCATCTTCCTGCTCAACTTGTTCCTCACCTATCCCATTCAGTTCCTGGCGTTGGTCTGGGTATAGGTCTCCTCACATCTCCCCACTCCTCCACCCCCCAACTCTGACCATCTGCCCTCTTGTAGGGCTTCCCTGAGGAGCTCACCAGCATGCTGTGTTCTTAAATAGTTGATCCAAATGAACTCTGCTGACCTCATGTGGTCCACTGTGCTTCCATGTAGGCCTGTTTCTCACAATGGCCTCCAAGCCTCAATCCCATGCCTGTATTGGGAATGGAACCAATAGCAGGACAGTCAGAAGAAATGGTTGGGGTGAAGGAGTAAAATTATGTCTAAGTTTGTGTAAAAGGGGGAATGATCTTAGAATCTCAAAATCATTACTTTTACCCCCCTTACTCCCTTTTTCCTCTTCCTCTCAGAAGTTGGTCCTTCTCCAGATGGGGAATGGGAGGGTGGGGAGGATGTTCCTTCCCAGGTACGGGCTCTGGAAACCACCACACACCACATGGGGGCTGTAGACTGTCTATTGAAGATGAAAAAACTCAAAATGGGGCAGATTTAAACATAATTATCTGACCGCCACTGATGGATGAATGTGCACTTTACTAAACTTCCCAAAATGCTAATTCAAAGTCAGCATGAGACTATGAAAGCTCAGTTTCAGAGAAATTTGCATTATGTTATCAGTTCACCCTGGAAATAGTAGTATCCATCGCGATATAAGAGGATATTATTTTTTTTTTCTGGTTTGCCCAGGACAGTTCCAATTTACATACAAAGTCCTGGGCTATTTATTAATAGCACCTCCTTTCACTTTCAAAAAGTACTTGAATTTGGATGATAAATTATATGGTCATCCTTCCCATATGTTCTTTGGTGCCTTTAATTCCAGATGAGCCCAGTTGTGAGAATGACAGGAAAGAGCAATAGTAAAAAAGTTAAGGGAAATGATTTTTATGTCTAAATGAAGAATGGCTTGAAAACTGAGTTTGGAAAGAGAACAGGAAAAAAAAACACACACATGCAAACACAAGACTATAAAACCAAGAAAATACTAGAGATAGAAAAAGTGACACAAACAAGGAAGTTCCAGGAAGTAAAACTTGGAAATGCCCCCAGAGGTGACAGTTAGTAGGGAAAGAAGCTTTCATGGATACTATTCTTGGGTGGAAAGAGTAATCTTTCAATTACTCTAGGAACTTGGACATTACGGTGTTTATTAATCAGGAACCTTTGATTTTTTTCCTAGACCCTTGTGCCTTAGGTTCTCTTGAGGGTCTATATGGGTAAAGGATCAACCAGGCCCCTGTCAAAGGAAATGATGACATATTTTTCTTGTCTTTAAAAGCACTCTTGGGGGAATTGTCAATTTCTTGAACAAGGGAGTTGAACTGGTGTTTGATCAGACAGGGGAAACCCACCATCTGCCATAGGCCCTTTGTCCTTCTGGAAAATTACTGAACCGCAGTGTATTAAAACTATACACAAACAAAAATCAATAGCTTGAGATTTCAGCTCTGACCACAAAGTCATTAAAAATGACAAGTATAAGTTTGTTCTTCCCTTAAGTGCTCTTAGAACACAAATGGAGTGGAACTCAAATATGGAGATGTGTGCAGAGGGACATTTGAAGATTGAGGATAAAGAAGAAATGAGAGAATCCAAAGAAGAATATGGTCAGGAAAGAAAAAAAAGTGGAACAAGGGAATAGATATATATAACAGAAATTAACAGAAAATAAACGTGAGCCCTTCTTCCCTTTAATGTACCTCAAGGGTAGAACAGAATAAAGAGGCAATTGCTAATAGCTCTGATATATTTGCCAGAAGGTGGGAAATGAGCAGATTAATGCCCCATAGAACACAGTACAGAATCAATACATTTTGGCAAAGTAACAATGATGAAGATGATGTTAAAAATAGTATTAGTAGTTTATTTTTATTGAGCTCTTAAGTATCTGGCATTTTTGAAGTGCATTATGTTTGTTTACTCATTTAACACAACTATTCTATGGAGTAGATCCTATCATTATCTTTATTTAAAAAATGAGGATACAGACACAGAGTTGCTAAGTTAATTGCCCAGTCACATAAGCTGTGAATGGCAGATTTGAGATTTCAGACAATTGATGGACTAGAAATGAATGGAAGTTCTTGATTCAATGAGTGGATTGAGGAATGTTGTGGAAATTTCCCAGAGGCTGAATATAGACACAAAGACACCTCAATCACACATGTATATTCAAGAAAGAAAACCAAGCCCATAATAGTAAGTGAATGGTTTCCAGGTATGTTTATAATTAATTCAATCTCTTCCCTTAATATTCATTATACTCGTACAAGGTGGGGCAAAAGTAAGCTTACAGTTGTGAGTACACAAAACACAGAGTTTATCCTTGTATTATTATTTATTAATTATTGCATTATTTTCTGTACAAACAACTGTAAACCACTTTTGCCCCACCCTGAACTTGTTATATTATAATTGAGCTTTTTTATAAGCATGCTGACCTGATTATTTAGCATGGTGCTTAGAGATGCGGGGGATAGGTCAGACAATATTTTAGGAAACTAATTATCTGGAGAAGATTTGTGAAAGGCAACATAAGTGACAGGAAGGAACTCATGTGGAGAAGGATGTGTGTCTTTTAGAATGGAGGAAATTTACCCATGCTCTGACAGGACCACAGGAAAATTATTTGAGCCTGGCTGGGTTGCTCAGTTGGTTAGAGCACTGCCCTATACACCAAAAGGTGGCGGGTTCTGTTCCCAGTCAAGGCACATACCCAGGTGCGGGTTCAGTCCCCAGTTGTGTGTGTGGTGGAAGCAACCGATTGATGTTTCTCTCTCACATCAATGTTTCTCTCTCTCTCTCTCTCTCTCTCTCTCTCTCTCTCTCTCTCTCTCTTTCTCTCTCTCTCTCTCTCCCTTCCTCTCTCTAAAAATCAATTAAAAATTACTTGACGTTAAGCTGATCACTTTTTTCCTAATGTTCTACTGCCTTAGTCTATCACTAGTAAAGCAGTTCTTTTTAAGTTCCCTTAAAAAGCTTATAATCTAGCTGGGAAAACTATATTTATATAAACATGTATATGGTAATATTCAGCCCAGGTAGACCACAGACTTTGCAAAGCCAAGGACTTGATCATCTCAAATAAATCCCACTAAAGATGGCTTGACCAAGAAGACATTTATGATTCCACAGAACAGAGTTCAGACAAACTATGGCCATGCTGGTTAATTTGCTGCTTTAAAGTTATGCCAGAGTTTCAGAATCAATTTCTCTGTGATTTTCTTGTTTTTTCCCTCCTGATTGCAAGATGGCGGCTGCAGCTCCAGGGATCACAGACGGTGCCAATGTGCAGAGTCCGAGGAGAAAGCATCTATATTTTTGTTTCCTTTTAAAGAATGTGAGACCTTCCAAGAAGTCTCTCAACATGCCTACTTTCATCAATCATAGGCCAGACTTGACTCATATGCCCACACTAAACCGATAACTTGGCAAAGCAGATGGAAGTTAGCATGATTCACTTCGACCAGCAGGTCTCCAACTGCGGATCATGGACATGTGAGGCTCTCCAGGATCCTTTCAGAGGGTTAGCAAATCAAACTAGTTCTAGTGGTACTAAGATATTATTGGTCTTTTAAACTGTGTAGATATTTGCACTTGTAGTGCAATGCAATGGTGGGTAAATCTGCTGGCACGTCAGCATGAATTAAGGTGAAGCCCAAATAGTACTGGTAGCCATTGCGTTCTCTATTGCCCAACTCGTAGTAAAGAAAAATGACAGTTTTACTTAAAAATGTCCACGATGAAGCACTAAAAAAGACTAATTTGTTTAATCTTGGCCCTTAAATACTTTGTAAAAATTCTCTGTGTGACAAGATGGGAAGTGCACATGAAATATTTCGGCTGCATTCTGAAGTACAATGGTTGTCTTGAGGCATGAAAAGATGTGATCATTTGAGTGGAAACCTGAAGTATTCACTTTTTGCCACAGAACACTGTTTTTGCTTGAAAGAACAATGAACTATGGTTTTTCAGACATATGGTTGGGAGGAATTTTCTCCCAAATGGGGTGTCACTTCAAAACAACAACAACAACAACAAAATTGACAGTATTTGTTACCAATGATAAAATGAGAATTAGAGTTTGGGAAAAACCTATATCTGCTACCATCAGCTTGACAGTTTTCCAATACTTAAAGGCACTTCTGATGACATTAGTGGTGATGCTAACAAATCTGTTTTTTTTTAAAAAAAATATTTGTAGTGAACTAAGTCAATATTTGGAAGACCTGTATAATTTAATGAACCAGTATTTTCCAGAAGAGCAAGGCATGCTGTTATAAAATACATGGGTAAATGACCCACTCAAAGAACAAGATGAATCAATGATTTGAGTGCAACAGAATAGAAAAAGGTCACTTGGTTTAAGAATTCACATTGCAACTAAGCTTGAAAAACTACCATTTCCAAGTTTCAGAATACCAAAGAAGAATATTCACAATTATTTGAAAAGGAAATACTCCTCTTTTTATAAAATGATGTACTTGTGTAATTAAAACTAAATTTTCTCCATATACTTCAACCGAAACAAATATGACAACAGATTGAATGTGTAGGCCGAGACAGATATCCAGCTGTCGTCTATTAGGCTATACATTAAAGAGATTTATAGAAGTAAATCCAATGCCACTTGTCTCACCAAATTGTTTTGGAACATCTCATTATTTTTCATTAAAAACATGTTATTTATGTTAGTGTGTACTGGTGTATTATCACTCTCGTAGAACAAATTTACAAACAAGTATTTAACATTTTCTCAATTTTAAACTCTGATACTGTAAATACAAATAGGTATAATTTACATAAACAAAACTCCTTGAGGTCCTTCTGAAGAGTATAAACATTTCCCAAGACCAAAACGTTTGGGAAATGCCGGTTTGAAGAAACACTTTATCCGTGGGTTTGGGAGGGACCCAGCCTACCTGGAAGCACATGGTTACCTGAGTCCTGATCCAGTTAGAAATCCTGTTAAGGAGGAGCAGATGGAGGTCGGCTGGTCACCAGTGTTTGCCACAGGGCTCATCATATGAGAAATGGAAAGAGGAAGTATCCAGTACTCTTTCAAGCAGAGAAGTCCATAGCTTAAGGGAGGAGACAAGGCCCATAGATGATTCCTCCTCCCCCCTTTGATCTTCTTTAATTTTAGAAAAGAGAGATTCAGCCCGGCCGGTGTGGCTCAGTGGTTGAGTGGCAACCTATGAACCAGCAGGTCAGGGTTTGATTCAGGGCACATGCAGGGTAGGGGGCGTGCAGGAGGCAGCCGATCCATGGTTCTCTGTCATCGATGTTTCTCTCTCCCCCTCTCCCTTCCTCTCTGAAATCAATAAAAAAAAATTAAAAAGAGATTGTACTAGGAAAGGAGGGAAACATCAGTGGAGGAGACAATATACAAAGTATAGCAAAAGTGAGAAATACCACCCAAATCAGTTTTTCTTAATTTTTTTACATTGAATAATTTCTATTTTTTTTCTGGATTCATAGATACAGTACATTGTACATAGACATACACAAAATTTTGAAATATATACATATATGTTTCTGAAAGCTGTTTTCTAGAGAGGCTATAGCCCAAATATACTATACACACTCTACATAAATGTGAAAAGCCTTTGAGGTCAAGTGTTGTTTTGTTTCAATATTTTGTTTTTATTTTGGGGGAAGGGGGAAATGTAAGATTAAATTGTGTCTGTATTACTAAGCCAGGTTAAGACAAAGATAAAACTATTAGAATTATTTTTAAAAGACATGACTCTCCTGACTTGGCAACCGTAGAGTTTTTCATAGAGCTGAAGGGATGGGTGAATACTTTTGCTCAGAGTGTGTGTGTGTGTGTGTGTGTGTGAATGTGTGTGTGTGCGGTGTGTGTGTGTGAGTGTGTGTGTGGGGGGTGTGTGTGGGGGGTGTGTGTGAGTGTGGGGTGTGTGTGTGGTGTGTGAGTGTGTGTGTGGGGTGTGTGTGTGTGAGTGTGTGTGTGTGAGTGTGTGTGTGTGAGTGTGTGTGAGGTGTGTGTGTGTGTGTGTGAGTGTGTGTGGGGTGTGTGTGTGTGTGGGGGGGTGTGTGTGAGTGTGTGTAGGGTGTGTGTGTGTGTGCGCTCGCGCATTGGTTGTAGGCCCATGGATCACCCGTGGGCCACACCAGCCAGCACATGTTTCTGAGGAAAGTCTCTGACATGGGGAGCAATGCAAGTGCTCATTTCTGCTTTAGGAAAAATATCTGCTTCCAAAGAGGAAAAGAGGAAAAAAAAGAGAAGGAAAACCCAAGAAGCTGAGCTGAGACTGGGCTGAAGGAGCCCGTGCCTCTCCCGCCACCATCTCTTCTCTGCTCTGGTGAGAGAGGCAGGGGTTGGATCCACTGAGATTGGGATGGGCATAGAAAGAGTGCGTGCAGCCCGCGCTCAGAGTGCCTGCTTCTCACCTTAGGCTGATGCTGTCTCCTGCTGAACAAAAAAGGCCTGTGAAATGTCAGCCCGGGAAGGCATTTTGCTGGCCTCACCTCCAACCTGCTCGTCCTGGGGGCTTGGGGCAGGGCAGAGCAGTCCTATCAGTTCTACCAGCGATTCCCCTGCTGTCCATAGGGGTTATATCAATAGACCCACAAATAATTGCCTCTACCCACCACTCCATTTCCCAGAGAAGCTAATCCCTAAGGGGAAGAAAAAGAGCTAACGAACCAGATCAGAAGGCAAAGCAGAAGGGAAACCTCTCCTAGGAAGGTCAGGGCAGCACCGGCCTCTCCAGGAGATGATAAAGCAACGGAGCAGGGACTTGGAGAGAATCATTAGCTGCAGACAAGACTGAGGAAGTAGGGAAAAAGGGAAGGAGAGGACAGAATGGGCTTTTTACCCTGTGTGCCTCATAAAATGAATGATCAAAAGTAAATTACAGACTTGCAAATGGGTGGTTAACGACTGAGACAATGTGACTGCGGAGAGAAGCTCATCAAAACACACTGGGCAAGAGCAGGAGGCAAGGACAGAATACAAATGACGCTGTAAAGCTGGGGCATCAAAGCAAACGGCCCCCAGTGGAGGCCGGGTCACTCCCCACACCTGTCGGGGCGCCGGGAGGACGTGCAGGGGCTGATTTCAAATGCAGAGGGGATGAAGAGACTGCGAGGAGGAAAAGAACAGGGTGAGCGTGGAGGAGAGGAGGGGGATAGGCAATGGCATGAAGCCAGGGCTTCGGAAGCTGCTGGAACAGCCCTTTCTTCCTCTGGAGGGTGGGATTTCTGTGAACTGTGAGGCTTGGGGAGGGGCAGAGAGGCTGTGGAGAACGATTTATTCTTTGTAGCCATTTGCAGCCTCTCACACCACAGATGCCCTGAGCTGTCGAAGTCATAGATGGGGGTGAGATTGGGGTCCAGGAGCCCCAGATCCACTTATGATCCCTGTGAAGTCCTTCAGTCCTTCAGCCGCTGCTCATTCCAGGGGGCAAAAAGCTGGAGGACTCAGGTTCTAGGAGTGTTTTAGAGGGAAGGAGGCCCCGGCTGGTAGCTCAGTTAGTTAGAGCATCATCCCCCATACACCAAGGTTGGTGGATTTGATCCCCCATCAGGGCACATACAAGAATCACCCAATGAGTGCATAAATGAGTGGAACAACAAATTGTCTCTCTCTCTCTCTCTCTCTCTCTCTCTCAAAATTAATCCATGAAAAATATTTTTAGAGGGAAGGAGAATGCCGAGTGCATTTGTCTTTGCATTTCTCAATTGTCTTTGCATTTCTGATAAATTAGCAAAGACAACTAAGATTAGCAAAGACACCTCTTCACCCCCCCCCCCCTTATCACTTAAGCTTGGCATTTGCCCTGATTTTAATTTTTTGATATTTCCAAAGGATTTTGGGACTTGAATGCTCTTACTCGCCCCTCACTCTCATGTGTTTTTTTAAAAATATTTTTAATTGATTTCAGAGAGGAAGGAAGAGGGGAGAGAGAGAGAGAGAGAAAAATCAGTGATGAGGGAGAATCATTGATCCCCCAACCTGGGCATGTGCCCTGACCAGGAACTGTGCTAGCACAGTGGGATGGGGGGGTTCCACATGGTAACACCCCCCACTAATCTGAGATGGATGGGGCACCTGAGTGAACCACTAGGGCTGCTGCTCTGAGGAAGACAGATGCTGCTGCATACCGCAAAGTCACACACGTCCACTGGACCATGGTTAATTTCAAAACAAGTGATTTGGAAGCCCCAGGATGTGCCAGGCACTACGCAAGGTGCTGAGGATGCACAAATGGTTATTTATAACTGTCCTCTGCGTGTAAGAAGCTTACAGTACAGCAGGGGAGACGGATATACAAATAAATATTTGCAAGAGTAATTGCAGAAGGAGAACAACTAACTGAGCACAGTGGGGGGCTTCACAGGGGAGGTGATATAAGATCCTGGTCTTAAAATGCCAGGTGAGGAGAGGGGGGTGAGGATGACACATCAGGAAGAGGGAACAGAGGCAAGAAAAGGGCATGCCATGTTTCGAAGGTGGCGAGTAGCTCAGTGTGGCTCCCCGAGCAAGGAGAGGAATGTGGGAAGTGGATTGGAAACTTTCCCCTCCATGGTTAGATTGGGGAGGATCTGTACGGTCAGGCCAGAGAGATTGTTTTATTATTATTTTTTAAAAAATATATTTTACTGATTTTTCACAGAGAGGAAGGGAGAGAGATAGAGAGTTAGAAACATCGATGAGAGAGAACATTGATCAGCTGCCTCCAGGTACATGCCCTTGACCGGAATGGAACCTGGGACCTTTCAGTCCGCAGGCCGACGCTCTATCTACTGAGCCTAACCGGTTTTGGCAGAGAGATTGTTTTATTCTATAGGGAACCACTGGAGGTCCCTGAGTAGGGGAATGGCATGATGGGGTCTGTGGTTGGAAAGCCCTCCCTGGCAGTGAGGTAGAGGATGCACACACACATAGATGCCTGTATTGTGGTCATTGGGTACATCTGCTGTGCCAGGCGACTACCTGCTTATACACAGGGACAGGGCCCAGCAGGTAGGAGCATGGGAGGAGCAGAATTGGCAGGTGCTAGGATCAGATTTCTCTGTCCCACACAGAGGAGCAGCCACCTGCTCCCTGCAAATTTGAGCCAAGCCACACAGTAGGCTGCTTTTCTACCGGCCCTTTAGGCTTAGGTGGTAAATGCTCAGCTCAGAGGACATGAAGTGCAGCGCACAAGAGAGCGAAGGCAACCAACGCACCAGCACTGGCATCTGCCCAGGAATGACCTTAAGAAGCCAGGAACCCAAGAAGCTTTCCAACAGGTTTGCATTTCTGATAGATTAGCAAAGACAACTAATATGGTCTCTTCACCTCCCCCCCTCCCCCCTTATCACTTAAGCTTGGCATTTGCCCTGATTTTAATTTTTTGACATTTGCAAAGGATTTTGGGACTTGAATGCTCTTACTCGCCCCTCACTCTAATGTGTTTTTTTTAAAAATATTTTTTAATTGATTTCAGAGAGGAAGGAAGAGGGAGAGAGAGATAGAAACATCAGGGATGAGGGAGAATCATTGATCCCCCAACCTGGGTATGTGCCCTGACTGGGAGTCGAACCACGACCTCCTTGTTCATAGGTCAACACTCAACCACTGAGCCATGCCAGCCGGGCCCTAATGTTTAATTGAACCCCATTGCTCTGTTTGGTGACAGCTAAAGTGTCACTTTCTCAGAAGAGACTTTCTTAGCTATATAGACCGGCTTTGGTTCTCTTGTTTTGTGTCTCCCCAAGACTTAACTCTTCAGCAATAGCATTGTTTTGGGTCTTGTATTGTTTCCCCCTTCTTTCTACACCCAAACATGATACATTCTCCCAAGACCTAAGGACTTGTTAAATGACCAACTAAAGCCACAAATAAGCCCATTGAAAACATAATGTTAGACTGCATGTGGCTAAGTGTATTATACTGCTTGCTAAGCTAATGGAAGTGGTTAATTCTTTGAATTTCAGGCATTTTGCACTTGTTTCTGAGAAGTTCTCCTCCCCCAATACAAAGGGCCACCTGGTCTACAAGGGAAAGAATGGACATATTTTGACTTGATGGACCTTCCCCATCCTCTTACAAGTCCCATTTACACTATGCAAGTGAACAATATGTCCCAGGAGACCCTCTTACCTCTGGTAGGTCTACCACTTCCAAGGCATTGGCTGGAACATCTGCCCCCATTCCTCAATGGACAGAAACTGGACAACTCCAGTGGCTGGACAACTCCATTCTCCCCTTCTTCCTAACAAGCATGACTGTGTCAGGAGTGGTAACATATCCAACTATAAAGAATACATTTTCTAGCCTCCTTTGCTCATGGAGGTGGACCTATGACACAGTTATGGCCAATAAAATATCAGTGGAAGTCATTGGGTGGGGCTCCCAGGAAAACTAGTATATAAGGGGACTCGACTCAGCTGGCACATACACTTTTTTGCACTCGCCTCATCCTGGAACTAGGAGGTGATGACAAGAGCTGGAGCAGTAATCTTGTAATCATGAGGCAAAGACCAAGCAAATTCCAGAACCCTTAGCTTTGACACTATTGGAGCAATATCAGCAACTGCCTAGATCTGGATTTGTCATTAAGTCAGAAAAATAAACCCTTATTTTGTTTAAGCTACCATATTTTGGGGTTTTCTGCATGCACTAAAAACTCAATTCTGAACTGACACACCCATCTAGATACCCTAGAACAGCGGTTCTTAACCTGTGGGTCGCGACCCCTTTGGGGGTCGAATAACCCTTTCACAGGGGTCGCTCGCTAAGACCATCGGAAAGCACATATATAATTACATATTGTTTTTGTGATTTAATCGCTATGCTTTAATTATGTTCAATTTGTAACAATGAAATTGGGGGTCACCACAACATGAGGAACGGTATTAAAGGGTCAAGGCATTAGGAAGGTTGAGAACTACTGCCCTAGAAAGTGAGTCAGCCAATGCTAGTTGAGTGCCTACTGTGGGTGGAACCTTGTTGCTTAGGAGACCTCTGCTCTTGAGTGATAGGGGCACCAACAAATAAGTACACTTGCCTTATTGGTTCTTCTAGGCCCTGCCAGACCAAGCTCCTGCCCCTCTCTAGCCCCATTTTATACCGCATCTTCCTCTTCCCCTGCAACAGTCTCCAGTCCCACTGGTCAAATTTGTGGAACACACCTTTCCTGGGGACAGGGCCTTATTCTTCCTGCTTGATGCTCCTCCCTCCTTCCCTCTCCACCTCTCCCCAACTTTGCAGGGCTTCTCAAATCTAAATGCTACCTGATACCCACAACAAGCCCTTCCCAATTCCCCTCATTATTCCTCATCTCGATACTTTTTCGGTTTGTTTTATTCATAGCACTATTATGATTTGCGACGGTTTCATTATTTTGGGGGGCGGGGTTATATATTTTTGGTCAGTTTCTCCTCTGCATCCTGCTCCCCACCTCCCCACCCCATCTGAAGCCTACGGATTGCACAGGCAGGGCCACCTCCGTATTACTCAGCATTTTATTCTTAGTCCCCGCAGAGAGCATCTCATAGGAGGTCGGCATATGGAAATGCGTGGTAAGTGGAGCCCATCCTCATTATGAGTGGCTTCCATATTTGTGGATTGACCTGGTCCCTAACATTTATTCATAACCCCCCAAATCAATACCCAGGGTGTGACTGTAGTTATGTACAGACATGTGCAAAACTGAACACTTTGAGTCACTCCACATTCATGCTCCCAGGTGAGGTCAAGCCAGGTGATGGCTCTGCCTTCTTATTGCAGCTCTCATACTAAACCAGTGATTCCCAAAGTGGGCGCTACCGCCCCCCGGTGGGCGCTGCAGCGATCCAGGGGGGCGGTGATGGCCACAGGTGCATTTGGGGGCGATGAGTAACTGCTATTAAAATTTAAAAAAAATTAATTTCCAGGGGCTGAGTAATATTTTTTCTGGAAAGGGGGCGGTAGGCCAAATAAGTTTGGGAACCACTGTACTAAACAGACTCAGCTGGCACCCCCCTCATCCTGGAACTAGATGTGATGAAAGAGCTGGAGCAGGAATCTTGTAATGAGGCAAAGACCAAGCAAATTCCAGAGACCTTAGTTTGAACACCATTGATATTGGCAACTGCCTAAGTGAGAAAAACAAACCCTGATTGTGTTTGGGGGTCTGTTTGGTGCCTTTTCACACTTGTGTTGGTGATTCTGCCGTTTATGTGGCCCTCGGTTTGGGTTTGGGTGTAGTACTGCAGTGCTGCCTCTGATCCCAAGAGCACGGAGGCTGTGCCGTGAGCCTTAAGGAGAAATACGTGTGTTAGATAAGCTTTGTTCAGGCGTGAGTTACCGTGCACTTGACTATGAGTTTGATGTTAATGGATCAACACTATATATTAAATAAGATGTCTATAAGCATAAACAAGACTTTGGGCTGATGGATTGGTAAAAATCTGTGACCAAAGGCTTGCAGGAACCGGACCCTGTACTTCCCCTGGGACGGATGGTTCAGTGTTTTCTAACTCAGTGTTGTGACGACTTCATAGAACATCCCTACCTCAAATGATGAGAACAGACTGCATTAGTTGATAAATGTTGCAGGTTGTGCAGGGTGCAGGGGGGGCACATAGAGGGAGTGGGGACCCTCAGCCTCATAGCCAATACATACTCTGGCCCAGTTAATTCTGCTCACAAGTTGGCGGTTCTGAGGTTGTTTACTGTGGGTGGAGGGAGGTTTCTTCAAGGCTCTTGGCAATGCCCTGCAGTGAGGCGCCCCAGAAGGTGCCCTGAGGGGGTGATGTTTGTGAAGAGGGAATTCAGAGCCAGCACCTCTCCGTGTGTGCGCCTGTGTCAGACGATTACAGAGAAGAATGACATGGAGCAAATGAAAAGGAAATGGGCTGACAGCCTGCAGAGTGGTATTTCAACTCCAACACAAAACATTCCCTGGTAATTAGAGAATAACCTTCATTTAAATGCAAATAAGCCTGTAATTAAGATAAGAGACCTACCATTTGCCAGCATTTTTTTGTTGTTGTTTCTTTTTATTTTTTAAAATTTTTTTTTTGGGGGGGGAGGGTGACAATTACGGTTTTCAGAGATTTCTCCGTTTTATTGATGAGTAGTCATCATGTTTATGGATTGTGTTGCGAGTGCAATATTTGGATAACCGCAGAATAGAAATTAATGTCACTTACTTTCAGCTGCCCCCAGCAAAAGAAGGAAATGTGCAGAGTGCATAATGTTGACATAAGCAAAACTTCCCCAAAGGCATGGCCTGGGCGACATCACGCGATGTGTTGCCTCAGATCACAGGAGCCTGAGACAAATGCACCGACGCCCCGAATGACAGGGAGACACACATGGCTTTCCTGATGAGCCCTCGCAAAGCCTCACTGTTGCCCCGAGTGCTTTTTCTTGGTGGAAAATGGGAAGAACCAAGGATACAAATTTTAGATGTCTCTTCAATAGGGTCTTCGGAGAGGGATGTGTTGACCTGGCCGTGGTCTGCAGGTTAGTTTGTGATACAGGGCGAGTCTGTTAGGCTCTTTTGCCAAGTTTATATCGATCACTTCACTTATTACCTGCTATTGACTCTGGCTGACTCACACTCTGGGTTAGGAAAAGCCAGATCCCCAGAGGTAGATTAGAACAAAAGGGCTATTTGCCAGGTAAGCAGTCTCTCATTCATTCAACAAAGACACCCTCCATTTCCCTCCCTCCCTCCCTCCCTTCCTTCCTTCCTTCCTTCCTTCCTTCCTTCCTTCCTTCCTCTCTCTCTCTCTCTCTCTCTCTCTCTCTCTTTCTTTCTTTCTTTCTTTCTTTCTTTCTTTCTTTCTTTCTTTCTTTCTTTCTTTCTTTCTTCTCTTCTTTCCCTCCCTCCCTCCTTTCTTCTTTCTCCTTCCTTCCTTCCTTCCTTCCTTCCTTCCTTCCTTCCTTCCTTCCTTCCTTCCTTCCTCCCTCCCTCCCTCCCTCCCTCCGTCAATGAAATATTAGGAAGATAAAAAAGAGTGCGAAGCAAAGATGAGAGGAAGATCGAGTGAGAGTTAAGTGAGGCAGAACCCAAAGAACGAAAGAGAGAAAGGAAAGAATCCCAGCACCAAGGCAACCAGTGTGAAAGTGGTGAGCTAGAATAAAATTAATGAGAAATAGGAAAAACGAATAATACAAAGAAGAAGGAGAGAACAGGGAAAAAATGACAAAAAAGGGCAAGGTAGCAATAAGTGGGAAGTAAAGAGTGAGGTGAGTGGGGAAATCGAAACAGGAATAAGACGTAGAACAAATAGACCTCGAGAAGGTGAGATCGAAAAGGCGAAAAAGCAGAAGTTGGAGCAGGAAGAGGAAGGAATATATCTATGAAGTAGTACTAGAGTATGTAATCC
>NW_005871273.1:1457981-1470149 GCF_000147115.1 Myotis lucifugus | reverse complement strand
CTAGTGTCAGAATTATCTAGGTGCTTGGGATATAGTAGTGAGCCACAGGCATCAACCTGAAACACCATTCAAAGCGCTGTTACCCTCCGCAGGTTCACCTGTTTCTACTTCGGAAGACCTGAGCCAGCCACCCGACCAGTCCTTGCTGCCACTGTGCCTCCACTGGGTAAGTCGTCTGAGATGGAACCTCCTTTTCAGCTGGGAAGCATTAGAAGCAGAGGGTTTCAGGGCATCCGAAAGGTCCAGCCGGTTCCATTTATTCTGTTAATTAGCAAGGGGGTTGCTTTAATAGTCCATTAGCCTTCACTTAATGAAAGAAAACTCCCCCCACCCCCGAAAGATACAGACCTGAGACTAGAACTTGCTAAGATGGAGTTATTTCCAGAGGTTTGTGAGGCAGCCTGAGCGCTGGAAGTGGTCAGGTAACTGCCTTCTTAGTTTTGTCTTTTCAAAATGGTGCTTTGAAAGGATAGAGTCTGTTTCTAGGCTCCTTTGATGAATTGGAGAAGTTTGGGGCCTAAGGTGAGCAAAGACAAATTTGGATGGCATACCTAACCAATCTGACAGTTCACAGCATTGTTTTTTTAAACATTAAAATTTTTTTAAAAAAACATTGAGAAAAGTGTCCCCCGTGGAGAGACTTGTCAGTGGATTCCTTTTACTGTCTGTAGTTTAATTTCCCCCTAATTTTTAATGTTCTCAACCCCATTCTCACGTGTCCGCTGCCACTAGTCCTGTCAACACTGAGAGGACTTTAGAAATCATTATGTGCTTTAAATGAACTCTGCCTTACCTGGAAGGCGACTCCATAGCTTTCCCGGACTCTTTATCTGTTAAGTGTTATCTGCTTATCTGGCTAGAGATGTTTCCTAAGGGAGCACAAGTCGCCCTTGATAGTTTACACACTGCTGCTTAAGACTGAGATGTGTTTGATGGATTAACTGAGGAACTTACCCAAGTTTAATGTCTTTTTTTTTTAGTGTCTAACTTTGCATCCTCTGGGGTGATTGCTAACTTCAAAAGCCATTTCAAGGTTCAATAAAGCTAATGGAGGTGAGATGGGCCTAGTAGAGCATTCTAATTCCCATCCTCACCATTCTTTATCACCCCCACAATGGACTGGCTCACAGCTCTGCCGTATCGCAGAGAATGTGCACTTATCCATCATTCTGACTCAAATGACACCTCCTCCATGCAGCCTTCTCTGGTGCACCCTGAGCACGTTAGAATTAACTAGGTATTCCTTCTTTCAGGTTCTGTAAGGAAGGCACCTCCTCTGCCCCAAATGCTATTGGAATGCTGCAGTTCCTCCATATTTCTTGAGGTAGAAAATGGATCTTAAAATTGTTGACAATTACCGTTTGGGGAATCATATGTAGCTTCTACATTTGAGGGGGAAGCTCAGGGGTGTCTGGCCAAGCTTCCTTTCCTACTGGAAGGAGCCCCTTTTTCTTTTTTCTTTTTTTAAAAATTCTTTATTAGTTAAGGTATTACAAATGTGTCCTCATCCCCCCCATTAGCCCCTATTCCCCCCCCCCCACTCATGCTCGCATCCCCCTGTTGTCCATGTCCATTGGTTTGGCTTATATGCATGCATACAAGTCCTTTGGTTGATCTCTTCCCCTTACCCCCTCCCTCCCCTACTTTCCTTCTGGGGATTGATAGTCTGATCGCTGTTTCTCTGTCTTTGGATCTGTCCCTGTTCATCAGTCTATGTTGTTCTCTATAATCCACAAATGAGTGAGATCATGTGATATCTATCTTTCTCTGACTGGCTTATTTCACTTAGCATAATGCTCTCCAGTTCCATCCATGCTGTTGCAAAAGGCAAGAGTTCCTTCTTTTTTACCGCAGCATAGTATTCCATTGTGTAGATGTACCACAGTTTTCTAATCCACTCATCTGCTGATGGGCACTTAGGCTGTTTCCAGATCTTAGCTATGGTGAAGTGTGCTGCTATGAACATAGGGGTGCATATATCCTCTCTGATTGGTGTTTCTGGTTTCTTGGGATATATTCCTAGAAGTGGGATCACTGGGTCAAATGGGAGTTCCATTTTTAGTTTTTTGAGGAAGCTCCATACTGTTCTCCACAGTGGCTGCACCAGTCTGGGAGCCGCTTTTTCAAGCATTGTATCATGGAGCTTTGAGGCAGGTGTCACGTGTGTTCTTAGGAGGCCTTGACCTGGGGAAATGACCTAAATTCAGACACTTCAGACTTAGTCTGTGTAATGATTAAATAAGGCTTTCTTATATATGTGTGTGTGGAGAGAAAAATCATGAAGCTAACGGGCTTTTCATTCCTCTAGTTGGAGCCAGAGAGTTGGGAAGGGCGACCTGGACTTGATGGAAGGTGGACAATTGAAGGGACTCCTGGCCCAGTGGCCAGTGAGCCTGTCATGTGGGAAAAGGTTGAGAAAAGACAGATGTGCCCCTGGATTCTGGGAGAGTTATCTATCATAATTTAATTTCACTTTTAATTTCTGTAGTTTCATTTCCCCCTAAATGTCAGTCATGTTTTTTAATGATTACAGTTCTGGGTGCGCTGTGCCTAGAGCCATAATGGAGGTGTTTACGTCCACACTTTGGAGGAACCAGAGTTGAGGAGCAGCTGTGGGAAATCAGAGGTAACCTGCAGAAAAACCTGACGCAGTGACTTAGAGAAAAAGCAGATGAACAGCTATGAGTGATTTGTGCAAGGTTCAAGTACTCCTGCTAGGGCAGCGACTGGATTTCTTGCAGTTGTGCAGATGGGGGCTCAGTACATCATTTTGGTTCTGTAATTTGCTATCCACCTGCCCCGGGGGTGGGAGGGGTGGGGAGGTTTTCTTGGAGAGAGAATTTATCCAGTCCTCCTATTCTTTGGCTTCTAACCAGGTAGAGCTGGATCCCAGAGCCCATATGGAGATAAAAAACGGAACTTTAAAAAAATTTTATTACTGTACCTTTAGATTGGAGAATACAGTAAAGCTCAGTTACCTTAAACTCTGAGGCAGGTAGAATCCTGGTGTGGGCATCGCCACGCTGAGCAGGATGAAGCAGAGATGAAGGTAAAAGACATTTTCAAATATCTGTAACAGATACTGAAAATATTTCTAGGGTTTGTTGCATATGTTCCAATTATTGGGAAATGTTCAATTTAGCTAGAGCATAGTAAAAAAACATTTATTTTTCCATTGAAGTTCATGGACCCCCTGAATTCTATCTCTGGACTCCTGCCAAGTCTGTATACCCTAGATTAAGTAGTTCTTCCTTAGGAAGAAATTTAATGAGCAAGAAAAATACTAACAAGCATTTTTAAGGGATTGAACAGGCTGCAAGCACCTTGATACCTTGACTACCCTTCTAGATACATCTCCACAGAGGATTCAAGTCAAGGAAGGTGGGCAAGTTGTCCTTCTGCCTCAGATGCCCCACTCCACCCCTTGCTCTGATCCAGATCTGACCTGATTTTTTTTTTAAAAAAAAAATTTTTATTGAATTCAGAGAGAAAGGGAGAGGGAGAGAGAGAAAAACATCAATGCTGAGAGAGAATCATTGATTGGCTGCCTACTGGGGACTGAGCCCGCAACCCGGCATGTGCCCCTGCCTGGGACTGAACCCGGGACCCTTCAGTCAGAAGGCGGGCGCTCTATCCACTGAGCCAAATGAGCTAGGGCTTCCCTGACTTTTCTTCCCCTCTCTTCACTAGCTCACTGTGCCCTTAGCAGCCTCCCATGGTGGGCCCCATTCGGAATTTCACATTGTTCCTCAGTGAGAAGAGCTTATTTAGTTTCCCTTCACTCTCTCCCGAAGAGAGAACAAAACAAACACACACACAATGATGGGTATCTGTGCAGATGCAGACAACCTTGCCTCTTTTTAGGACATCCTGTTTTCACTGTTGACAGCAGTGGTAGGCTTGAGCAGCAACCCCTCAAGGATGGTTCATTAGGGATGAGAGCAGGAGCACCTCAACAGTCACTAACCCATCCCCTGCTGCTGTGAGGGGTCAGCAGTCCTCCCTCGCACTCTGGCTTTTAGCCACACTAAACCTCCAGTGCATGCGTCTTTCAAAACTTTGCCATCACATGCTGTTCCCTCTGCCTGAAAAGTCCTTTTAGCCCTTTTTACTTTTCTTGAATAATCCTGTCTTGCTTTGTATGACTCCCTACAGCCAAAGGGCCTTCGGTGACATCTCTTTCCCCCCAACTCTATGCTTTCACAGCACTCCACATTCACCTCTATCATTATTGGCTTATGAGTCTCCCACATTCCACTATGATGGTCCCGAATTCAGAGATAGTCCATTTTTTTAAATCCCTTATTTTATTCACAGTGTCACCCAAAATGCTGGAACACAGTAAGAGTTTAATAAGTGCACGATCAATGAACAAATAGTTTGCTGCAGTAAATGGATTTTAGGGAGAAAGAAATGCACGCTCTCCTTATAAATTTTATTATATTTCACAGTCCTGTGGGCCAGGAATATTGGAAGTCTCCTCTGAGCAATTCTTCTGCTCCCCGGGGCATTGAGTGAAGTCACACAGTGAAATTTGGCTAGTGTATAAGCTTGCCTGGAAAGTTATTAGCCGCAGCTAAAAGATTGGGCTCAGCTGAGAGTACCTATGTGTGGTCTCACCAGACAACAGCTCAGCGTAATCAGATTTCCTAATGACAGCTAAGAGTTCCAGAAGAGCTAGCCAGAGGTGTAAGGCTTCTATTGACCCAGCCTTGAGAGCATTACTTACACTGTATTTTATTGGTTCAGCAAGTTAGAGAGCACGCCCTTGTCCAAGGAGAGGAGACCAGAAGGTCATGAGCAGCAGGTGGCATGGCTCATTGGGGAACTGACATTGCAGGATTATCTCTTACAGCTGACTATCATCAACTACTGTCATGTTTTATCTATCCTGAGTCTCTTTGCCGTTATTCTGAAAGTGTGATTTTCAAACATTTCCACCCTACCCTTATAAATAAGGAGGAGAAAGGAGGGTTTGCTGTTGTACATTTAGGTGGATGTGTAGCTGGATGAAAATCATATCCATAGAATGTTCCCCGTAAAATGTACGTCAAACTTAAATGTAGTCTACAGTGTCATGTCCAAGGCTCTGTTCTTCATATTACAACATTTCAATAGTTTGATAAAGATTCTTAACTTCAGTGGAATTTCTTCCCTAAGGGAGTTTTTTTGGGGGTGTATAGAGTTATTTTGGACTGTCACAATGAAAGTCAAATGTTGTCACTAACACTTAATTGTATCCTGCAATACATGGGACAGTCCCTTACAACAAAGAATTATCCTGTCTAAAATTTTATTAGCGCTTCTGTTGAGGAATGCTGGATACATAAGGATAAGGCTCCCGTATTTGCTAATGTCACAGCCTAAGATGATTATGATAGGAGAGAACTGGCTCAATAGCACATGATGTGAAAGAAAAAGCATAGAGATTTTAGTTGGATGCAAGCTTAATAAGAGCCCCAAATGATTGTTGTGTCTTTTAAAAATATATATATATTTTTATTGATTTCAGAGAGGAAGGGAGAGGAAGAGATAGAAACATCAATGATGAGAGAGAATCATTGATCGGCTGCCTCTTGCACGCTCCCTACTGGGGATTGAGGCCGCAACCAGGGCTGGTGCCCTGACTGGGATCAGAACAGAGGACCTCCTGGTTCATAGGTCAAAGCTCAACCCCTGAGCCACACCGGCTCGGCTACTGTTATCTTAAGCTATCTTAATAGAAATTTCAGTCCACTCCAGTCATGTGCTCTTGAAGTCTGATGGTCACTTCTGGGCACCTGGTTTTCAGAGTGGCATCTGTCAGAGAATAGACAGCAGGAGGACAAGAGTCCGGAAGCCATGCCTTATGACGGAAACGCAGTGCTGTCCTCAAACATAAGAAATACTGTGTGGAAGGAGGATTCTGCATATTCTTTTAGATTCTAGAAAGTAGAATTAGGATAAATAAAGGGGGACTTTGAAACAATTAAAACAGTTTGTCAAAAACGGCACGTTCTGCCTTGTGGGATAATAACCCCGCTCAGGAGCGCTCCTGTAGGGAGCAGAGCTCCGTGGGCCATTTTAAATGAACTGAGTGCTATGGAGGGGGCTCCTGAATGGAGTGGTACCTCTGAGTCACCTTGCACTAGCTTAGTATTCATGGGCTCATCTTCTTGAACTGCTTGTGGCAGCACCTCCGACACTCCCAGAGCCAGGCCTCAGCTCTGCATTCCCGTCTCCAGCTTTGAAACCCCAAACAAGTTCCTGAAACTATCTAAACTTTGATTTCTTTAATCATAAAACAGGAAGCCATCGTGCCTGACATATTTTCCTAGCTAGATAACTGTGATAAGTAAATCACAGAATAGTTATAAACTGTAAAGCGTAAGGAAATATTAGAGATTATTATCCTTTCTGCAAAAGCTGTGGACAGTCAACGTGCCACCCCGTAACTGTCTTATGTCTGAGAGAAATGTTTTAACAGGTTTAAAAGGCCATTGGAATGACTGGTAGCTGTTTTCCGGTTTGCGATAAGGTGTGAAGGTCTCTAATGGCTGTCAACAGAGTGTCATGTGGAGTGACTTAAGTAGCACTTACAGCTCCTTCCTGGGTGGCCTTTATTTGGTCCAATACAGAGAACAACTTTGAACAAGGGAGAGGACAAGAAGGGGTGAAGGGGAGATAGGTTACGTCAACTTTTACTTAAATGATGTTCATTTGGGGCGGGGGAAGGGGGATGGCATCATTATTATCTTCAAAAAACAAATGTGTATTGGCATCTGCTGTCTGAGATGGCTCCATAGTTAGTGGAATCGTTCGAATGGCCCTACTTGTTACAAGAGATTATCAAAAGGAAAAAGAACACATTAAGCTAACTTTTTTGTTGTTGTTTTTAGGAGGTCCAGGTTAGCCAAACCAGCCTCCATGAGCCCTCCTTAAATTCCAAGAAGAAAAACCACATGATTTTAATTAAATTTTGTGATGTATAATTAAATTATTGTAGCTGGCATGCTGATTTGAGGTTGAATTTACGGTATGCTAATGTTAGAGTTTTATGTATGCTATGTACACTTTATAGCACGTTAGGGTCTCTTGTCTAACCAACATATACAATACACTTATGCCTGTTTTATGTGAGCTGGAGTACAGTTTTACTGTTTTAAATGAGTACGAAAGTATATTGTTATATTTCTCCCATTATATCATGTTGTTGGTGCTGCCTATGATTTATCGGATGCCCAATGCCTGATGGGACACACAGCTCCCAATGATAGCCACCTCCCTACAGGGAAATTGGTATTTAGTTTATAACTAACCAGTTTAGTATGAGATTCCTAGGAACGCAGTTACAAAATGAGCAAACCGTATGCATTGTTCCCCAGAAGTAAACTACTGATTTTGTTGGTTTGTTTTCTAAAGATAAAGATCATAGTTCTTCATGGTAGAACTGCAGATAACTGCCCGCCGCCCCCCACCCCACCCCGAAAGTGAAAGTGATTATTGATCTCTTAGTGGACATGACCAGTGTCGGTCTCTAGTGATGTTCCATTTAGAGTCATTCCTTTCTTTCCCCTTATGCAAATGTTCTCACCGCCAAGGGGAGAACTGGAAAGGAATTTTCGAAAACCTTCTGTCCACATCCAACCCTGCTTATGAGAATGACTTGCTTGGGACCACAGGGTGCTAAAGGGAAGTAGATCTGAATTTAAGTCCATAGTGTGTGTGTGTGTGTGTGTGTGTGTGTGTGTGTGTGTGTTTAAAATATATTTTTATTGATTTCAGAGAGGAAGGGAGAGGGAGAGAGAGATAGAAACATCAATGATGAGAGAGAATCATTGATTGGCTGTCTCCTGTACACCCCTCCTCCCCCACTGGGGATGGAGCCTTCAACTTGGGCATGTGCCCTGACCAGGAATCGAATCATGACCTCCTGGTTCATAGATCGATGCTCAACCACTGAGCCATACTGGCTGGGCCACAGTGGTTTCTGTTACTTACATTTCTTCTTCCTATTGTGGGGCATTTGAGTTGCTGAAGCAAGCAGGAGGCACCATTACTTATCTGATCCTATATCCCTGCTGTGGGTCCCCCTCTCCCGTCTTCCTCTGTCCAGGTGTTCTGATTGTAATCCATTGCCTTCCGGTGCATCGGGGAAAGCCTGGGAAGCTCTGCAGCCTCTGCAAAGAAGGGAAAATGCCATTTGAGGTGCCAGAGGGAAAAGCAATGTGACGATCCCCTTACCTCTGAGGCCTGCCTCTTGTGATGATTGCCCCCTCTTCTCTGACCCTTCCGGGCCCGAGACATCCCACCCCCAGATTAACCGGCTCCTGTGCACTTGTTTATGTGCCGTCAGCCAATATCCTGCGGCCAGAGCAGCCGCAACCTTGATTTGTTTTCTTCCTTTACAGCTCTGTTGCTGGAAGAGGGGGTTGGAACATTTAATTCGGCATTAAATTCTATTCTGGGGCATCGTCCCCTGTGGCAAAGGTGATGTGGATGGTTTGCATTTATGATTTTGCTCAGTTCGACTCATTTTTATGCCCAGGGAAGAGTTTCTGCTTAGGCTTTTTTTTTTTTTTTTTTTTGCCTCTCTTGCAGTTTTATTTCTGATTTCAGAGAGTGAAACAGTCCGCTTTCCTTTTGTATTCAGACTACTGGTTTTTTTTATTCACTAGATGTGTTGGCAACAACCTTGTTTCAGCACAGGTGGGCAAAACAGACGGTGCCTTTGCCTTCTGAGTGCTTGTTCCTTTCTCAAGTGCTGGTCTGCGCCGGGGCAGACACGGTGGGGTCCACACGTGTCGGGGAGGGGCTCACCGCAGCTCTTTTCCTTTTTGCATTTTCGTCTCTGGTTATTCACGGTGCGGGGTACAGCGGGGCGTCCGCTTCTCTTCCTCTTTATCCTTGAATCACCTTCAGCTGGTTGACAGCCAACTTGCTCTGTATATTAGCATGTCAGAACCACAATGCACCGGAAATGATCGTCGCTTCTCCCAAGGTGAGACCTCTCACAGCCTCACCGCTTTGCTGAATCGTTGCCGTTCCGCAGACCTGCCGACAGTCCCGGTCTCGCTAGACCCCATAGCATTCCTAATCGCTGGTTCCTGCGAACAGACGCGCCCTCTGCCCTCTATTTCTTGTTAAGGTGTCCCTTGCTTCCAAATCCTTTCTCTATAAACACGAAAAACGTTTGCCCCCGATTTCCTCCTTCTGAGCCCCACTGACCACATCAGTCCCGTCATTGTTCTTCTGGCTTCTGTCTGGTCTCTTCCTTCCCAGTGCATCCCTGGCCAAGGGCTGCCTGTGTGTGGATGCATGAGCCACTGGGGAAGAAAACCAAGGCAAGGTGAAGAGAGAAACTGAGGCAAGGAAGCGTCTCAAGAAAACCTAAGCCTCACTCCCCATTTCTTGCCCCTTGATCACTGATTTTTAAGTCAATCTCTTTTTAAAATATATCTTTAATGACTTCAGAGAGGAAGGGAGAGGGAGAGAGAGATAGAAACATCAATGATGAGAGAGAATTAGGCTGCCTCCTGCACAACTCCCTACTGGGGATGGAGCCTGCAACCCAGGCATGTGCCCTGATGGGAAATCGAACCGTGACCTCTCGGTTCATAGGTTGATGCTCAGCCACTGAGTCACACCGGCTGGGGTAGGTGAATTCTTGTACCTGGCACCCTTCTGATGGAACCTTTGTTCCACACCTTCATGACACATGTTACAAAAGAGCCAAGAGGACCAAAATGGAGTCACTTGTGCTAAGCCCCACATCAGCACACTAAGGCTTAATACCTGATCTAATTGCAGTTGTGGCCTCTCCAGGAATGTAACCTGGAGCCAGTCAATCTGGAATTACCTGGTCAGCACTAGTGAGGCAGTTGGCCCCAAAGACCTCTTCTTTTCTTCAACAAAAGGTGATCTTGCTTGGAACAATCCACTCTTTGCTAGAAACTTCCTTTTCTCACCCCCTTCTGCCTATAAAAGCCTCTTTTTGGTATAGCTCCTTGGAGTTTCCTTATATTTATTTGCTAGATGGGATGCTGCCCAATTCATGAATCATTAAATAAAGCCAATTAAATCTTTACATTTACTTAGTTGAATTTTTTTAACAGAGGAAAAGAATAAAAAAGGAGAAAAAAAACATCACAATAAAACTGCCAATTCTCTCCAGAGCTGGAGGCTGTTGAAGACAAAAAGGATTGTTGCAAAATATATTGCAAAAGAGAAACACGGAAAAAACCTACAGTTGTTCGCTGTGCCTTGCCTATTTCTACAAGTCCCCTGTTAATGGATATTTGGTCTGTTTCCACCAGTAGCTCAGGATGTGAGTCACCAGGAATCAGTCCTCTAACTGCACACATACCTTGCTTATCACACTACAAAGTCGTGGTTGTGTCCCACTGGGAATAGAATCCTCTAGACCCACAGGGCAGTAGGCACTGGGAGTGATTCCAGCATCTACCACTAGATGGAGCCCTTGCTATGCAAACATCCGGCCCAAGGGCCCTGGGGTAGCCAGTGAAGCATTTTAGCTGGGGTGGGGGGGGGGGGGGAGCGGGGGGCAGCATGTTTTAAGAGTGGTACTTTGAGTAAGAGAATCCGTATCTCTTCCAGTAGGCCAGAAGCCCAGCTGCTATTCTGCTATTGCAGGTGCTCAAACATTCTCAGTATGTAGATTTATATACATAACATCCCTGTACATCCCCCCCTCCCCCCCACACACCTCCATTCCCTTATCAACTACTTATTGGAGGTCTGGATGGGTCCCATGGCAGCCTCAGTCCCTCCCAGCATCTTTGCAGTAGCTGGAAGCTCTTCATTTTGGGGTGAGGCTCTCTGGCTTCATAAACATGCAGCTTCCATATAATTAACTGTCTAATTGTTCGCCCACACTGAGCCCATGTGTGTGTTGCTAATTATGATTTATTTAAAAACCCTCTGTTTACCATTCTTTGTTCTCTCTGTTGAAGGGCCAAGGGAGATATTTGATTTGTAAACTCTTCTGAATGGTGGGTTTTGCTTTTCTCTGGACGTCTCCTTACAGCTTCAAAATCCAGGTAGCTTCTTGTACCTGATTTGCAGTGTACCTGCCTGCTTTTTGCTCCTTCTCCCTCCCAACAACCAAAGGTACAAGGACAGGTGTGGCTGTACTACGTTGCAGAAGTAACTACCACATTAAATGCCACATCAATGTATCTGCTGCCTCCAACTCTGTATTAATATCTGTATAACATGTGCAAATCTGGCCCTAAGTCTCAACCCCACGCCACTCTCCCTCTAGAGAACATGAGGAATCCTGGGCCACACCACAGGTCCTCATTCTCTCCCTTTTAGTTAATTATTACCTAAACTAGAGGCCCGGTGCATGACATTCATGCACTGGGGGGCGGGGAGGGGGAGGGGTTCGCTCAGCCTGGCCTGCGCCCTCTTGCAGTCCGGGACCCCTCGGGGGATGTCCACCTGCTGCTGCCGCTGCGCTCACCAGCTGTGAGCCCAGCTTCTGTGAGAGCGCACTGACCATCGGGGGCAGCTCCTGCGTTGAGCGTCTGCCCCCTGGTGGTCAGTGTGCATCATACCGTTCAGTCGATTTGCATATTCACTTTTTATTATATAGGATGAAGTCCCTAGCGCACTTGCATATGGCATTTTACCTGTAGCCTCAGGGAGGCTACCTACAAAGTGAAATATGCATAAAGTAAGCAGATACCACACAGTAGATACGTGCCCTAAGGTGAGAAGAACATTTGATTAGAGAGACCTGAATAAGTAAAGGATTAGAAACCATACAGCTTGGAGCTCAAGCAACTGGGCTGGGAATGCTGAGGACTAACCCAGGACTCTCAGAACAGTTGAGCTGCACTTCCTTGGTCAACAGCCCACGTGAGGCAGCTGAGCTATGGGCAGGGACCCTGGTTAGTAACTGCTGCAGTCCATCTCTTCTCATAGATTCACTGTGGTTCTTTTATGGAATTTACATTTAATTTAGTGGAGGAAGATTTAATCTAGCATTTCTGTGATTGGAACAGAAAAACCCCAAAAACTTCTGTTTAAGAGCAGGTGGTAAGAACATAGCCACTTGGTTGGCAGAAAAGGATATATTACATGTTTGGAAATGGTTTTTGAGAGATTTGGCCACTTTTGCTATCCTCTCACCCAGGCCTTACCTGCCTTCCTACACCTGCGCCT
>NW_005871273.1:1431471-1457881 GCF_000147115.1 Myotis lucifugus | reverse complement strand
GAAGTGATTCTCTGTGAGGTGACTCTGCCAGAAAAGCCTGGAAGTAGGAAGGAGAGAGAAGAAAAATTGTTGAGTCTTTTTCTTCTTAATGGCTTATTTGTAAGCGTGGTGGCTTTCTGGAGATGACTACTGGATTGAACAGCCAGCGTTTTCTTGTGATGCTGTGGTCATCTTGTTAACGCATGAACTTGGACCTTGTGTTTGCTTTTCCTCCTTTATTGTTTCTCTTCCTTTCCCGCTCATCCTTGTACCTGGCATTTTACCTGTCCCTCCCCCTATTAAGTGTTGCATGAGTTTGGTCCCAAGAACTGTTTTCCAGTAAACTTAATATTTACTGAGTTCTTGCTGAGTGCCGGACATGGTTCTCAGTGCTTTGTACGTTTTAACTGCTCTCTTCTCCATAGCAGCATGATGAAGTAGGTACTATTGCCATTTTCATTGTACAGATGAAGAAGATGACGCACAGAGGGTTTAGGTGACTGGCCCAAGGTTACCATGCTAGTAAACCTAAGTACCAAAATTTAGGTCAGACATTGTGGCTCCTCAGTTTGTACTCTTGCCTCTTGAAGAAGGAGCACTATCAGAGCATCGTCTAAGATCCTCCTGTTTCGAATATCACATAGACTGGTTCCTTTAGACAGCCTTCCCTGATGAATAAAGTAGAGCGATTCTTTTGAGAGGAAATGAAACTTTTATTACACACTCTGCATTGGAAGAACGCCATTTATTGAGTTGCTGCTATTGTCACAGGCTGGGTTCTGAAAAGAAATCTATTCATAGGTCTATTTGTTCTTGTTGTTGTTTTTGTAGTTTGGCTGTTGGTTGTCAGTTCTGTCTGTCAATGAACAGTCAGATAGCAACCTTTCCCTAGACATACTTAATTAAAATTTTCCAAATATGGGTCCTAGAATTCTGAAGTTTTTTCAGTCTCCCAGGTAATTTTAGTAGGAGGCCATGTTTGGAAACCATTGACTTTGAATTTAATAAGGATATGCAATTGACTGTGTCTAGCTCTCAGTTTGCTGTCACCAGTGCCCGCCCAGTTTTCCTCTTGGCACTTACCACTCTAATACATGCAGGTGGTGTCCTCATGTGAGCTTTCTAGATAATTTTAATGAACAGTTTGTTTAAGAAACATAGCACTTAAAAGCCCATTTAATGTAGGTATCACTTGCTCCACCCTAGGTTTGTGGTGGAAGCAGAATTCCAAACCCAATATGTCCTACTGCCTCTTCAAGGCCCTTTCTCCGATGCCACCTCTCTTTACCTTCAGGGAAAAGCTGGGACACAGTATATGATGAAGCCTAGAATCCTATGCCTGCCCCCACCAAAGGCATCTGTATTACCTACCAATAGAATGAAACATCTGAATGGCTTTTCAAAAAAAGCTCCTTTCTTTTCATTTCCTCTGCCATGACCAGGTTCTTAACATCCCCTGCTGGGATTATGGAAATGTCTTTCTGACTCATTTCCCTGCTTTCAGTCATCACTTCTTCTAGTCCTGTCACTGCCAATACAGCCTTTATCATGCCATTCTCTTCCCTAGAACCCTGTGGGGACTCCTCATTCCTTATCTATGAAATGGAGCAAAGCCCTCTTGATGGTGTACAGAGCCCTCCGCAGTCCACTTCCCACCCTGCGTCTCCTGTATCTCCTGGATGATGTATCAGTCAGCATTCAGGCAGGAAGAGAGAGACCTCTCTGGGTATTTGGACAGAGAAACTTTAAAATAGGGAGTTGATTAGACAGGTGTTGGAGGGCTGAAAGAAACCAAAAGGGAAGATTGAGGTATTACAGAGCTTATAACTACAGGAAGCGGCTACAATCCTAAAGTTCTGGAGTGTTTTCACTTTAATGGGAATTCCCAAAGACAGACAGTCCTTGTAGAGCAGTGGATCTCAACCTTCCTAATGCCGCGACCCTTTAATACAGTTCTTCATGTTGTGGTGACCCCCAATTTCATTGTTACAAGTTGAACATAATTAAAGCATAGTGAACAGCCACAAAAACAATATGTAATTATATATGTGTTTTCCGATGGTCTTAGGTGACCCCTGTGAAAGGGTCGTTTGACCCCCAAAGGGGTTGCGACCCACAGGTTGAGAACCGCTGTTCTAGAGCCTAAAGTCTATATTGCTAATGGTAGACTTTCAGATATTTAAAACAGGCTGTATGTGCAGGTATTTTTGGAAGCCCTCCTATTCACACTTGTGTTCTAAACAACTCATTTAAATTCACACCCAGCGTGTGCGTATCCAGCATTAGTATATACTAAGCATTCCATGAAGCACTTTTGCATTCGTTGTATCCTGCACTTTTATCCTTGCAGCAACTGTGAGGTAGAAATTATCATCTCCTCTTTATACCTGAAGACACTGGAGATCAGAGAGATCAATAACTTACCTGTGAGCACACAGCAAGTCAGTGACAGGGCTAGACTTTTGGATGCCTGGTCACTGCTCCTTTCCAACAATTCTGCTTACACGTGGGCTCAGACCCAATGTGGACCCTGATGCAGAAGGAAACATTCAGGTTCCAGGAAGGTCCCTGGGGAGAAGTCTTTCTTCTCCAGAGAGCAGCAGTATTTGGGTACATATTTCTGCAAAACATCAGCCCCAGATTATGATGCCTGAGTTTCCTGCTCCCAAGAAGAATCTAACCCAAGGGGTGTGATCCAGAGCAAGACCCCTGGCTGGGAAACCAGGGGCTTTTCCATTGGGTCATTGGACTTGCCTGACCCGGCTGTCTCAGTTGTGAAATTAGAGGGTTTGGTGACATGATCTCCAAGGCCCTTTTCAACTCTAAGTTAGAATGAATACCCCTTGTTTTGAAAGATGGGGTCTTCCACCTTTAAGGTCACAGCCTCTGTTGACTCTGTAAGGACTCTCAGAAAATGATGAAGCATCAAAAGGGCTGGGAATCTTGAATCTCTGGTTAAAAATCAGCTGTTTGGGGAGAGGAGCTTCAACTGCCAATTTGTGATCTGTGAGGGAGATGAATTAGCGGGCGTCAGGCCCCAGCACGGACAAGTGGCCCCAGCGTAAACTGTAGTGGCCTAGGCTGACCACTCACGACAAGTCCATACTGATGAACCAACCCAGTCTTCGCTTGCTCAGTAGTTGGAACAGGCCTGGAGTTGCCTTGGTTAGATGCTAAATAATTCATGACACTCTTCCTGCTATTGTTGCCTTGAACAGCTCTTGACTCTGCCCTTTGCTGCTGCTCCCCAGAGCTCCCGTGAATTATCATTTGGGAAGGAGGACATGTGAGAATGCCAGCCCCAGGGGGATGGAGACAAGCATAGTCATGGTTTCTATGGCACCCCTGAGACCCCAAACTGCTGAGTCTCCCACATCTCTTATCGTAACATTTAGAGCTGCCTTGTAGTTCACCCGAGGACATGTTCCGGGGAAATCATAGAATATTTATTAGCATTATTACATTTTCTCCAGCACCTTTTATCCCAGAGGATCCCCAAATGCTTCGCTAACAAAATATCCAGGGAGATTTCAGCCATTTCTAAAATCGAGCCATTGCTCTATCCTTTTTTTTCTCAACCCACTCCCTCTATTTGCCTTCCCTCCATCCATTGCTACTGAACTTTTAACATTCTTCATCACTGAACAGATAGCACTCAAATGTCTTGATCTGGTTGTATTAATTTCTTATGGTTGCCATAGCAAATTACTACAAGTGTGTTGCTTATAACAATACACATTTATTCTCTTAAAGTTTTGCAGGTCAGAAATTCAAAATTTCTCCCATTGAGCTGCCATCAAGGTGTAGGCAGGGCTATGGTCCCTCTGCAGGCTCCAGAAGACAGTCCGCTTGCCTCTCCCACTCTTAGGCCTGTGTTCCTGCATTCTTTGGCTCATGGCTCCTTCCAGCATCTTCAAGGCCCACAGCGTAGCATCTTTGATTCTCTCTCTGTTCCATCTTCACATTGCTTTCTCCTCTACTCTCAAACTTGCCATGACTGCTTAAAAGGACACTTGTGATTTCATTTAGAGTCTATTGGATAATCCAAGAGAATCTCATCACATCTGCAAAATCACATTTGCCATATATAGTAACATTCAGGTTCCAGAGATTAGAGTTTGGATACCTTTGGGAGCCATGATTTAGCCTGACCGCACTTGGCAATGAAAGCTCTTTCCACATGACCAAAGTCAACATTTAATTTCTCACCGCTCTCTGCCATAGACCATATGCCTTAGCCAAACTGGGCTGCTCAGTTCTCTTTAAAAGTCTTGCTTCTGTGTCTGCACTTACGATTTTCTCTTTGTTTGGACCAGAAATGCTTCCTTTCTCCCTTGATGCCCTGCCCTCTGCATTCACCTCAGGTCGAACAAGTTCCTCTGAAATGTATGCCATTCCTGCAGTCTCACTTACCTGTGCTTGTGTACAGTGCTTATTGGCTTCCCCACTGAGCTGCATGCTTTCCACACATGAGGACTCTGACCCTGAGAGGACCCACTGCCTGCCTTCCACATGGGGAGCCTTTGGTAAATGCCACAAACATTATTTCGTGGGGATGATAGGACGGAGAAGGCTTCCAGGTTGACTCTTCAAGCTTTGATTTTGTCATTCAACAAATACTTACTGTTCATTTAGAAATACTTATTAAGTTTTCCTCTGATTCCAGCCCAATTTATAGTAGTGAACATGATGCCTTAGTCATGAAGGAACTTAAGACCAAGAGGGGACTTCGGACACCAAACAAGTAAGTATGATTCCTGCCAAGCATAAGATAAGAATACCCAGCAGGGGGCCTATCTGATTTCATGATGAGAATCAATGAAAATTAATTCAGCAATTAGAGATTCTACTAAAAGGACAATCAAACATCCTAGCTTAGCTTAGCCTGCTCTAAACATGCTAAGAACACTTCCATTAGCCTACAGTTGAGCAGTTATCTTGAGTTTCATTTCAAGATTACTTGCCTTTCTCTTCTTTTCACCAGAAGCAAGAGACTGAGATGGGCGTTTCGTAAACATAATGGCTGTGAAAATGCAAAACACAATATCCAAAACCTGCTGGCAACCCAGTACGCTGTAGAACAGCAATTTTCAACTGGTGTGCTGCAAGAATTTTAAAAACACGCCATACCTGACTTTTTAGTCAGAGGCATTGACCTCTTTTCCATTAGATTGTAAAATAAAAAAGCCAACACAACAATAGCCATCCAGTGTGAATGCCCTGTCTTGAACCATATAATATATAGGTCATATAATAGAGTTGCATCTTTTTGGTCACATCGCATAATAAGGTTGTGTCTGATTGTTTAATTCTTGGTACCAGAAATCTTTATATATAAGTACAGGCACCTGATTTTTATAATACTCACTTTGGAGCAAAAAGAGTAGGCAATTACTGTTATTTTTTTTTGTAACTCAATCAAAATTATACCATTATTGTCAGATCATCAAAAATATATTTTTATGTGTGTGGCAGAATTTTAGTAATTAGTTTATATGTGCCATGATATGAAAAAGATTGAGAATCACTGCTGTAGTGTATCAGTTGTTTACTCTTATGATTATATGGCTGACTGGGAGCATCATGAGAGAGTATCATACAGCACTTTGTTAGCCTGGGAAAATATCAAAATTTGTGCCTTGCTTTTGCACCATCATAAATATGATAAATCGTAAGTGGAACCACTGTAAGTCAGGGACCTCCTGTATATCTGTGTAATCAATACCTCAGTGAAACCTTATAAGCCTGAAAACCAGCTTTCCACATTTGTTCTTCTTTTTAAGATTATCTAGGCTATTTTAGGATTTTTGTATTTTCATACATTTTACAATTAACTTATTTATTTTTGTAAAATGTCTGGCTGGAATTTTTACTGATAATGCATTGACTCTATAGAAAATTTGGGGAGAATTGACACTTTAACAATACTGAGTCTTCTAATCCATGAACATTGTATATCTCTTTATTTATTTATATATTTTTAAAATTTCTCTCAACAATATTTTGTAGTTTTCAATGTAGCCTCTGACACATACTTTAACTTTATTCCTAAATATTGTCTCATGGTGTTATTGTAAATGGTATTTTAAAATTCCACTATCCAAGTTTGAATACTATTTGTATAGTGACTTTGTATATGACATTACTTTAGTCACTTCTAACTTCTAATATTTTTTTAGTGGATTTGTTAGGATTTTCTACATAAATTCTCATATTACCTATGAATAAACAGAATTTCTTTTCAATCTTGATCGTTTTTAAAATTTACTTTACATGCCTTGTCTTACTGGCTAGAACCTCTAATACAAAGTTGAATAAAATAAGTAAAAAAACCCACATTCTATTCTTTAGTTTGGATAATAAATAGGAATCTGTCTAAGCTCACTGACCCTTTGTTCTGAAATCTCTAACCTGCTCTTACATACATTCAATACATTTCATTTCACATATTGTCATTTTAATGTTAAACTTTTTGTTGAGTCCTTTTTATGTCTTCTTACATTTTAATCTATTTCCTTAGTTATATTTATATTATCTTTTAAAATATGCATAATAGCTGTTTTAAAGTTCTTGTCTACTGATTCTAACATTTGGGTCATCTTAGGATCTGTTTCTATTGACTATGTGTGTGTGTGTTTTTTTACTATAGGTCACATTTTTTCTGTGTTTTTACATACTTTCTTATTGTATGCTGGACCATGCAGATGATATAGCATACAAAATAATTGTACTTTTTAAAAAAAAATATTTTTATTGATTTTAAAGAGGAAGTGAGAGGGAGAGAGTGATACATCAATGATGAGAGAGTCATTGATTGGCTGCCTCCTGCACACCCACTACTGGGGATCAAGCCTGCAACCTGGGCATGTGCCCTGACCAGGAATCGAACCCATGACCTCTTGGTTCATAGATTGATTCTCAACCACTGAGCCACGCTGGCTGGGCCAGTTGTCCTTTTTAAAGAAAGCTGTATTTTGTTCTAGTAAGCAGTTATGTTATTGGTGTGTGTGTGTGTGTGTGTGTGTGTGTGTGTGTGTGTGTTTGTTTTTACTCTTAGAATTGTTTTGATTCTTTATTAAGGTGAATCCAGTTCAGCTTTGTCTTTAGTCTTAGGGTAGAGTTCTTACCTTAGATTAGGGTATGGTCCTTACTCCTAAGGGATGACCTTTCTGAAGTCTGCACTGGTTGCTAATGTTCTCAGCGAGTTTGCTTTACTCTGTCTCCTAGAAGTGTGTGTAGACTTCTGGTATATCCATTTACCTCTAAGTCCCAGAGTACCCATTCTCTATCAGGCCTTGTGGACCCTCACCACTTTTGAGATCACCCTTCCGTGCAACTTTCTCTACTTCTTTATTCTGTCCTGAAATTTTAAAAATCTTCGGTAGTCCTGATCACTGGTATCTGTTTTCAGATCTCAGAAAGGCTAATAATCTCTGCTTGGCAATAGTTCCTGGTGCCATTTTCCAAAGTGTTCCTGGGCTGGAAGCATGTGCAAATGTAAAGCTCATTTACATGTTTTCCTTTCCTCTAGGATTGTTGTTCTGTGCTTCCTGTTGTCCAATGTCCATCAGAGTTTCCCTGTCCATTTTACTCAGTTTTATAGTTGTATACAGTGCGAAGCTAAAACCAAAGTCTCACAATTGCTTCAGACTCTTTGGGATACTAATATAGGTTTTTCCTCCCTTTTCTTCCTTTTGCTCCTCTTTCCCCCTCTCCCTATTTCTTTCTCTTCTGTCCCTCCCTCCCCACCTTTCTCCTTCCCTTTCTTTTGTTCTTTTTCTGCTTTCTTTTTTCTGCAATCAAAGATATAATATCAGCCAATCCCAGAATTAGTAACTTTTCCCACTGCTTGAAATTCATCAGCATATTACCTCCTTTGAGTATTGATAGCATGCATTATCTTCTTGGACCCCTCTACAGGTGAGGGACAGTGACTATTTTGAATGGCAACTTCTAGGTCAGCGGAGAGTATACAATGGAGTTACATAATAAGTTTCTTTGAAGGCATTTATTTGGCGACTCAGGTCTCTATGTTTCTCGACTGACTGTGTCCCAGGAGACAGGTAAAGGTGAACTAATGAAATAATCAATGTTGAAAGAGAACTTTCTACCAAATGTCTACCTGTATGAAAAAAAGAAACTTTTAAATCAGTTACTCTTAGAGACAAAGAGGTTAGAGTTGTTATTTTTTATTTTCAGCAACTACAAGGGCATCTGCTTAAATAATTAGGATAGAGGAATAATTCCATTTTCTTTTGGGGAGCAGTGCATCAGTTGGCCAGTGGACTGTGTAAGTCCCACAGATCCTGTCCTTTTCTACCCATTCTCTTCCGGAATTAGACCATATGCATTTCCAACTACCTTCAAGTTCTCAAGTTTTTGGTCACTAGCCTGTTATAGGTGCTGAATCTCTTGCTTCACAGAGGACACAGTAGGCAAATGAAACAAGTGAAATAATATTTGCTTACTAGAGAAGAAAATTTTATGTTCAGTGGTCTTGGATGTTACAGATGCAATTATGAAACTAGCTTATACTTCTGATTCATCTGCTTCATCTCATGTGAAAAAGAAATATTGAGCACTTCATCTGTTTCTCTATTATAGCACGTTTCATCTTGTATTGTTTTAAAGTAACATATTTATTTGTTACTGTCTATTTTCCCCACTATAAGGTCCATTAGAACAGACTCTTTGTAGATTTTATGTATTACTCTCCTTTAAGAGTCTAAAGAGAAAATAGTATGTTCTCAGTAAGCATTTTTTTTTTTTGCATGTGTATGTATTGCTTCCTGCTAGGTTACAAATCCTTGAGGATATGCAGAGTGTTACCTCTAACATTTGGCTGCCTGTGAAAGGCCCTCAATTAATAGTGATTGAATGATTTGATGAGTGAATGAAACCTCCGAACATTTGAGTTAATGTCAATAAATATTAAATTGAAAGAGTGTTTGAATACTCAGCATTGAGAAAAAGAGGCAAGAGGCCGAGCTTGGAAGGGAAGGAGGCAGGCTTGATTTTTTGTGAATTTCCTCCTGGCTATGGCCAGCAGCTACAGAATCTCTTTCGGTGGCTTCTGTAGAAACACCGATTCCAGGCAGAGTCTTGTCGAACCATGGAGGTCAGGCGCTGGAGGTTGGGATTCCGCAGCCTTTTCCTGGCTCCGTTATGCTGTCTGTGCAGAGTGACCTTGGAGAATCACAGCCTCTTGTGCTGCTCTGTCCCTATGGAGATGAGCGAGCAGAAGAGAAGAGCTTTCTTCCCCCTTCCCACATAAGTGTTTGTTTTTAGCCTCATGAATTTGCCAGAGTGCTTAGATACCAAGGTGACAGACGTCAGGGAAAATGTGACAGCAAAATAACTTGTTAGGAAGACATATAGAAATAGAGTGCATTCCTAACAGGGTATGGAGCAGGGGGTCTGGAATAACCTAGTGAAAAGTTTGCAGATCTTTTTATGAATTCAGTAGACGGGCAGGTTAGTGCTGATTCAGACAGGACCTTGGCCAAACTTAAGGACATGAGGTAGTTCTAATGAGCATTGATCCGAGTCACCCCACAGGGATCTTCGGTAGGGCAGGAATGGCAGAAGCTGACGCCAGAAAGAGGTAGACTTGAATGTGCCACCCATCTTCCCTCATACACTTGGTCTGCCGTGACGATTGCCATTCCAGTACTGAGAAGCTGCCTCAGAGGGTATCACGTATCCTAAGGTCCCACAAATCACAGCCTGTTCCTCTAGCTCAGGCGTCCTGCAGTTCCATTTCCGTTAGAGTAGTAAATAATACGGCCGGAGGCCAGCAGAGATGGATAGCCTCTTACTATTTGTGTTTTGGCTTCTTTGTTGCTTGTGTGTAGGTTGGAAGGAGGTGTGGGAGTTTCGGGTAGAGATAGTAATGAGGATGGGGAAGGGCTTAGGGAAGAGACTCTGGAGAGAGTAAAACCTGTCTTTATTTTGCTAATATCTTCATTTACAGTCACATCAAGAAAGAGAGGTACTAAGAGCAGCCTGGGGTTGCCATAACAACTGATAAACTGTAATTAGTCAAAGAAGAGGGGATAGAGTCAAGAGTACCAAAAAAAAAAAAAAGTCAAAACAAAAAGACCAAAAAAAAAACCTAAACAAAAAAGACAAACAACAGAAAACAGAAAGAAAGAACGAAAAGAATAACTTTTCAATGTACACTGATATAATATAAATGTGTGTTTTATAACACACTAGAGGCCCCCAGCCTGGATTGCAAGAGGGCACAGGCCAGGCCGAGGGACCCCACCGGTGCACGATTGGGGCTGGGGAGGGATGCAGGAGGTTGGCCAGCTGGGGAGGAACCGAAGGAGGTCTCTAGGGCATGTCTGTCCCTTCTCGCTCAGTCCTGATTGGACCCCAGCAGCAAGCTAACATACCAGAAGTGGTGTCTGCCCCCTGGTGGTCAGTGCATGTCAGCAGCCTTAGCATATCATTATGAGCATATTACGCTTTGATTGGTTGAACGGATGACTGGACGACAGGACACTTGGCATATTAGGCTTTTATTATATAGGATTAGTGGGGGATATAGGATAATAGATAAAATATTGAATGGGAGATGAAGAAAATGACAACAGTTGGTATAAGATTATATTTTTTAAAAATTGAAATTCTCAAAGGGAGGGATTTGATTTGAGATAAACTAGAGAAATCTCTCTCTCTCTCTCTCTCTCTCTCTCTCTCACACACACACACACACACACACACACACACACACACGCTCATGCACACACTCCAGGAGAGAAGTATCTTGGAACAATCAAGCAAAACCAATGATTTATAATATTAGTGCCGCAATTTTTAAGAGTGCATTTCCCTGTTTGAATTGATGCATTATACATGGCGGGGGGGGGGGGGGGGCGAGGAGTAGCATTTTATCCTCATTGGTCAATGCCATTTCATGCCTTCCCCTTCACCTCATAGCCCACTCTCCTGTGCCACATTCACTGTACCCCTAGCTGCCTAGAGAACTGTGCCAGCAAGAAGCGACAGAGGTCCAGTGCCTGGGAGATGGGATGGGAGGTAGTAGGCATGCTCTGTAGCATTTGTCAAAGCCTGGGTTGTTCAATTTCAAGAAATAAGTGTGATTATTCATTCAATAAGTATTTTTTTTCAGTCCCACATCCCAAGTATATGTTGGGCACAAGGTGCGGGAGAATGAGACACATATGGTTTGTGACCACAGTGAAGTTGCAGTTTGTGTCTATAATTGAGAGCAAAATTTAAGGAGTTGGGCAGGGAAGGAACCTCATTGTCTCTAAATGCTATTTACAAGCTCTGCTGGGAATCAGAGAGGGAGCACCTCCATGATGGCTGACCCAGAACAGGAGGAGAAGAGAGAGCTGAGGCTTGTGTTTCAGGAAGAGGCATAACAGGCCTGTTTTCATGTGGAAAAGGGATCCAGGTCTCTGAATCTCAGGAGATTGAGATTCCCAGTGTTCAGTCACGTCTGCGTCTTTCACCTTTGCCGACTGACACAGAGATCCCTTTTGCTGCTGATGTTAGCCCGCCTTCCTTCCCTCTTTCGAGCAGGGAGGATCTTGGTCCCCTCCCTCCGCTGGACAACTGTGCCTCCGAGAAGAATGAGCCTGATGAAGCATGGCTGTGTCTGTTTTCAGTTAGAAACATTAGCAAACTCCACTACAAAAGGCCACCTCGCAGAACAAAACAACTTGTGATGTGCAAAGTACAATGGAAATCTCCTGGCTGCAAACAGTAGTATCTGGCTGCCAAGACAGAGGGACCTTGCAGAAGATAGAGCATGAAAGGGATTCGGCACAAAACAAAAGTCAGAACACAATGGTATATATTTCAGGCACATGAAAGGATGTGTGGCAGCAATACTAAAGAGACATGAATTTCCTACAGAATGGGGGCAGAGGGGGAGCAGAAACCCAATCAGCCAATACAATTGTGACAGGGAAACAGATTTGGTCCTATAAAGGGAGAGAGGAAAAAGCTTATTTTTTATGAATTAATCTCTAGTCGGGTTTCAGAAGTTGTTCAGAAACAAGCGAGCGTATGAATAATACATACTGTACACAGGCCGAGAAACACAGAGCTATCTCCAGTTGAGATTTTGAAAATGAAGGCATTCGGAGAAATCTAATTGAGTAAGGGGACCAGAGAGAAGGCATCTGAAGGTGGGGGTGTGAGCAGCAGCAGGGAACAGATGCCCCGGGGGGGGAGAAATGTACATTTCTTATCTCCCCAATTAGGTTTCAAATTTTGGGATAGCTGGAGTAATCTTCTCATCTTTTACAGACTTGTATTTCCCAGGTTGCATACCACAATACTTTGCACATAATAGATGCTTAAAAATATTATTAGATGAATTGATTCAGTGTCGATGGAGCGATGCATTTGTCTGGTTGTTAAGCTGGTAATTATTGTAACACTAGAGGCCCGATGCACAAAATTCGTGCAAGGGGCTTGGCCCTCGCAGCCCCGGCTTCCTCCGGAAGGTCGTCTGTACAGTCGTTCTGCTGTTTGGCTGTCTGGTCTAATTAGCATATTATGCTTTTATTATTATAGATTGGTATAAAAACAGAAAAGAAGAAATCTATATTCATGGGACCAACATTAATACAGGTGAGGCACCCTTCAGTTGCTTAGATTGATAGGTAAGTCCAGGATGGTGAGCCTCTAGTGATGTTTTATGTGGTGGTACATTGCATTGATTAGCCAATCTCCCCAAAGTAGCATGCTTACTTTATCTAAAAGCTGCAACAGTGAGCTGAAGTGGGAGGTCTTTATCAGTGCCTCCACAGAACAATAGTCCCACAAGAAGCTCTGTGGAAAAATAATTCCATGGTCAATTAAACCTAGGAAATGCTGCCTTCTATATTCCCCTCATTACCATTTAAAAGACTCAGAGATCCTACAGTAAATTGCCCTGTTGAACCTTGTTTAATCCAAAGCTTTCCAAGCTAAGTTGACCAGGGAAGGTTTCTTTTTTCCTCACTTTCCTTCTTCTTCTTATTTTAAATACTCATTAGCTTCTTTCAGAACTAGTTTTCCATGGAGTGAACTTTGAGGAACCCTGGTTTGGGGGACTGCTAAGAAGCAGGGCATTTGCACAGTGTTTTCCATGCTCTATGAATGGGGTGAGGTTGGGAAGAGGATCTAACACAAGGCCCATGTCCCTAGTTGCTTCTGATGTAGTAGGAGAGACCTACCAGCAACCATACACATGCCCTTGTCTCTGACTCTAACAATAGGCTGTGCTCCTTGTCCAGCACACAGCAAATGAGATATCATCCGGCAGCATCTTCTCACTCCACCCCACCCCACCCCACCCCACTCCACCCCACCCCAATTATATATTATACCTCCTTTGCTTGGGTCATCGCCTCCATCCCTAACCCAGACAGCCTTAGACCCCAATCATGGCCACTGTGGTTTGTGAGTAAAGCTATGAGCATGCCTTTCTGCTGCACAGACCTACTCCTACAAACTACTGCCACCCAGCGGCCGCAGAACAGCTGTCGCTATTATTCATCAACATCTCACTTAGGCCCACACCACAGCTACTTGGAAGAGTGGCTCCAAGCATCTTTTGTTATTCAAAGGATGCAAGGGCTTCTCCCGGTGACTCTGGCTGCTGACACTCTCAGTAAACAGGTCATATTGACCCTGTCAAACATCTGTGTTTATAGCCACACCTCACAGGGAATGAGACCTACATTCCTGAGCTCCTACCAGCAACCTCGACTAAGTTAGATGAATCTGCTCTCATTTTCCTCGTGTGAAGAGGTCCTACCCAGTAACAGAGCCCATGGGTATCTAGAGGACCTCTGTGATGATACATTTTCAGCCAATAGTATTATATGATCCCCATATGCACTTCCCCCTCTACTGGGCAGTGTACTCCTCATGGCTGCTCAGTGTTCCTCCCGGATCAATGAAACAAGACTGATGTATCCATGGAGATGACAGCTCCTGCTTCTCCCCTTGGAGGTGCATGGTGAAGAAGAGGGAGTTGACTTCTCCTATTAAACTTAGTTATTTGCATTTCTGGCCCAGTCCTTCATTATCTTCCATCTCTGCACCCATATACACCTTCTATACACTTTCATCTCACTCAGTTTGGTCCCATCATAAGAACTATAGCGATTTTGCCCTGGCTGGTGTGGCTCAGTTGGTTGGGTGTCATCCCATGCACCGAAAGGTCACTGGTTTAATTCCTGATCGGGGCACATGCCCAGGTTGCAGGTTCATTTCCCTGTCAGGGTTCATGTGAGAAGCAGCTGATCGATCAATGCTTCTCTCCCTCGATCTCCCTTCCTCTGTCTCTAAAAAATCAATAAAAACCTATTTTAAAAAAAGGACTAAAAAAAAGATCTATAGTAGTTTTCAGATTAGACAGTCCTAGATGCACCAGCTTTGCCACTAACTATGGGACACTGGGTAGGTTAACCTGCTTGAGACTCTAATTCTTCATTTGGAAAGGGAGGCTGATATAGTTTATCATATTCAGCGGTTCTCAACCTGTGGGTTGTGACCCCTTTTGGGGAGGGGGCCGAATGGCCCTTTCACAGGGGTCGCCTAAATACATCCTGCATATCAGGTATTTACATTACGATTCATAACAGTAGCAAAATTACAGTTATGAAGTAGCAACGAAAATAATTTTATGGTCGGGGGTCACCACAACATGAGGAACTGTATTAAAGGGTCGCGGCATTAGGAAGGTTGAGAACCACTGATAGATGATCAGAATGTAGTACAGAGATCCTCATATATGGCAGGCACTTAACAATCACTGGTTTCCTCACTCTTCTCAATTTTCCTCCAGATCAATTCTGTCCAGTAGAATTTTCTGTGATGATAGACTTCTTTTAGATCTGTGCTGCCCAGCATGGGAGCTACTGGCTGCATGTGGCTAAGTTGTACTTGGAGTGTGGCTAGAGCAACTGAGAAACTGAAATTTTATTTAGTTTTATTAATTTAAATAGCCACACAGGACTAGTGGCTACCATATTGGATGGCACAATGCCAGTTCTTTGTAAGCGAACCAGCAGCTTTTAATGGGCCCAGATAGGGCAGCTGCCCTGCCTCTCTGCCTCTGAGGCCTCGAGAGAATTCACGGACTTTTTACTGCACATGCGCCTCGGGGAAGAAGGCTGGGTCTTGGTATTTCAAATACATTGGAGCCCGGAGAAAATGTTATGTGCCACAGAAATGTCAGAGGGCCATTAGACTCTATCCGACATTATTCTGTACAACTGGATCCACCTTTCCAACCACTGATCCAGAAATGAAACAACGGTATTTGCCAAAAAGATTTTAGAACCTTGCCAATGAGCAGGCTGCAGCACCTAACCTCATGTGAAGTCACTTCCCCCTCAGACCGAAGCCAAGTTTATAAAAGTCAGGGTCTTGGAAATGTTAAAACCATTATCGATAGGGGGTTTGAGGACTGGGGTGGGAGGAGTGTAAATGTGATGAAAAATCAGAATAACATGGACTATTATTTTTGCAGTCCAATTTACATATCTAAAATCATTTTGCTAAAGAAGAAACATAAAATGTATTATGTATAACGTGATTTGCTTATAAAATTAACATTTAAGTAAAATTAGAGACGCGAAGAACTGGGAAAACAAAATGGAAAAAATAGGAGAGAACAGATTTTTTACCGGGAAAACAAAATGGAAAAAATAGGAGAGAACAGATTTTTTACCGATTTATTTTCTTTACATATTTATTTAACACAAAGCCTCCTCAGAGGGAAAAGTGCCTTCCAGATATTCCCTCTCTCTTTCCTCACTCCATCCCTCCCTTTGTCCTTTGTTCCTCCCTGCTTTCTCTCTTGGGCCCTCACATCTTCATCCGAAACACTCCCTTTTCAATGAAGCCACTTTCTTGCTGTAAGCACTGCAGTGCAGAGCAGCGAGCTACCTTCTCCTCTAAACCACCTCCCCAGTTGCAATGATTTGGAGATTTCTCAGATGGCCCTCCTTTAGGGTTGGGCATCCCCCATTGTTTCCCATTTCCCTTCCAGCCCCTTCTTATCCCATCAATTCCTTGTCCCGTTCCCCCTGCTCTCAAGCCCAGGGCCCCAAAGGGAGCTGGTATGGCCCAGTGGTCTGTTTCTCTTTGGCTTCTGTGTAGACTCATGGATCTTGCGAGTTTGGTCTGTGGGTAGGTTGTTGGTGAATGAGGGGAAATAAGAACTCTAATCATAATGACTCCTACCTCCTAACTGTATCATGTTCCAAGTACTCTTCTGTTAAGCACGTTGTATTCCTTATTCCAAATGCCACAAGTACACAGCTGTAACTACCCTATTTACTAGGTGGAGAACGTGTGGCTTAAGGAAGGTTAACTTACTTGCCTGAGGTCATGCAGTTAAGCGTCTGAGCCAGTCTGACGCCCGAATTTAAACCCAGTTTGTGTGACTCCGATCTTTGGCCTAGAACCCACTACCCAGGCAGTGCCCTAGAACAATACAGAGCCTGTTTACAAAGAGCTCTATAGTTTAAAATTTTTCTACACACACTAGCTAATGTGATTTTCACTGAAACAACTTTGATGTGAGAGATATGGGGAAACCAAGGTCCCCATTCTAGAGATGTGCAAACAGGTCAGAGAGGTTAAATGACCTCTCCAAGGTCACTCAGTAAATGGTGCTGCTTGTGTTCAAATAGCACTTTCTGACCAGAAGTGTATTTCTTGCTTCACGCAACAAGGGGAAATGCCTTTGGAATCGATGTGCACACACACGTGAACCTTTCTGACCTGATGCCAATGGGGGTGAGGGGGAAGCTGGCATAACCAAGGAGATTTCCACACGGTCTGGTCTCCACACCGAGTTTACAATAAGGACTGCGGGACGTCAGGCGAGTAGGCTTCTGGTCTACCTCGCTGCTTTTGTTTATTTGTTTTTCCTTTTAAAATATTTTTTATGAGGCTGCCATAAAAACACTCATTAGGCAGTGTTGATTTTCATTAATGTTGATTCTCCAAGAGCTTAATCAATCTTCTGTGACCAATGACCTCAGTCCCGAGGGAGAAGAAGGCTGGTTAACAAATTAGCTTTACAGATTGCAGGTAAGGCCTGCAGATGTGAGGTAGCCCGGGCTGCCAAAACAGGACGTGGATTAGTGGTTTCATATGCACAGAAACAACAGCATTAAACTGTCTCTGTGCTGTTAGCACATGCATCACGAGAAAGCAGCTGTCCTCCTTCCTCTCACACCTCTCCCCTCCCCACGCTCCTTCCCGGTGCTCACTCTCGCCCTCTGTGAAATCTGTGCTTTGAAGAACCTGCAGGCAAACAGCACATCTGTGGTTAGTGGGAGGGAGCGCAAAGGCCCAGATGCACAGAGGACAGCGGGGAGGGGAGAGAGCACAGTTACTGGTGTCGACTTGGAGCCTAGCAACCTCCCCGAGCTCTCTGATTGTTCACAGTTGACAGCAGCCACCTTCACTCTCAGATGCTATTCCCCACCCAGCTGAACCCCCCGCACTCCCTGGTTCAGGGACTCCTTGCTGAGGGTTAACGAAGCCTCTGTCCTCTCCGGTGGCTTTTCCAAAGGCAGTATTTCCTGGACTGGTGGCCTCCTCACTCACTGGAAGCCACCCCGGGAGCCTGAATGGGAATCATGGGCCTTGGGACAGAGACGGGGCTACGACAAGCTTTTCCTATTACCCCGTGGCTGTGTCTGGTGGCACGACCTCCCCACTCACACCTGGAGTTCTGCCGTCTGTGCTCGTCATCTGGCCCTCCCTCTGCTGGGCATCTGGACGGGAGGTGCCCATCCTCCTGCAGATCCTAGAGGGGCTGGAGTTGGGGCAGCTGGACGCCAGCTGCACTTGACTCCCAGAGGGCTGTCCCAGCTGCCACCTAGTTATACCTTCTTAATGTCCCTGTGGGGGCAGGAGAGACAGGGCCATTTTTCTCATAGAGACAGCTTCACAGGGGCAGGCGGGGAGGAGGGAAGGAGAGTGGAGGGGTCTCCTTGGAGGAGACCGGCTGGTGGGCTGGGTGAGAGGTCCTGATGGTTCAGTTGGCAAAGGCCCTTCCCAATTTCTGCTTCTGTCCCCTCAGGCGCAGGCACTGGGCTCACTGCTTGGCTGTGCTCTGGTCACAGATCTCTCAGGACAGGACAAATTCGCATCCTGGTTTTCACCCGAGGCAGCTCTTTGAAATGCCCTCAGCCTCCAGGTGCTGTGCTCAGACACGTGGGCAGGGCTGCCTGCAGGTGCTCACAGCCCCGTTAAATGCCGCTCCTGGCCTGGGCCGCGTCCCCAGATGGCCCGGCTTACACAATAGGGAGCTCCTTCCTCACGCCCACCGGCCTCCTGCTCTGCAGCCTGCAATGCAGTCACATGTGCGAAATCAGGCCACTGCCAGGAGCTCCGCAGCCTCACAGCGCAGTGAGCTGGGTCCTGGGGCTGTAGAAGCCTGCAGAGCAGGCTGCGGGGTCAGGGTGGAGACAATTCAAACCCAGGCACCTGAGAATGAACTCTGGTTGCCCAGGAAGACTTGGTGAGGCCACAGATTTTCTTTCTGCCTGCATTCCTCTTCATTCTTATTTTAAAAATGTTTAAATATATTTTTATTGATTTCAGAGAGAAAGGGCGAGGGAGAGAGAAAGAGAAACTTATCATTAATGAGAGAGAATCATTGATTGGCTGTCTCCTTCACGCCCCACACTAGGGATTGAGCCCACAACCCGGGCATGTGCCCAGATCGGGAATTGAACCGTGACCTCCTGGTTCATAGGTTGACCCTCAACCACTGAGCCACGCCGGCCAGGCCACTCTTATATACATCGATTGCATATATTTTGAGTACTGTTACGTGCAAAGCCTTTGAGTAGGCTCCGAGGAGAGCCAGACAAGGATAAGGAAGACTAAATGTCCTGGCTTTACTCAGCACCATGGTCTCTGACTTCAGTGACCTTTCTTGCTCCCATGGGGAGGGCCTGTTTTATGGATGTAGGACTCTTTCCTAATTTCTGCAAGAGTTTACTGATGCAATGACCCTTTAGTTTTGTACCCCCATTCTTTACTCTGAGCATACTAGCTATTTGGCTAGTACCTAGCACTCTGCCTGTTGCTTGGTTGGTTCTCAATAAATATTTGCTGACAAATAAATGGACCTCTTGGGTAGAGCCATAAATATCCCTCTTTCTATGTCCTCAGAGGAGGGTCCCTATTGATCAGTTGCTATAATTTCTTGAGCACTTATCATGTGTGAACCACTGTGTTCGATGACTTAGATACATCAGCTCTACCCTTTACAACAATGCGGCATGGTGCATGTGTAATCCCAGTTGGCCCATGAGAGAAGGGAAAGACAGAGAAGTCAACTAATTGTTCTAGGGGCACATAACCAGGAAGGGCCACTCCAGGATTCAAAACCACATTTTTCAGTCTTCGGAACCATAGAGTTTCCCCCACTGTTGATGACCAGGTATGACGATCTGACCATTGGGCAAGTGTTTCTACCCACTGGTGAGAATATAATAAAAGTCAACCAGTGTTGGGAGCCATTATAAATCACATATACATCTCCAGCTTACAACAAGAGGTTTCTGGCTCCTCCAAGCCAACTCCCGATTTGGCCTGGAGTTAAAAGTTAACCTTGCGATTTAGCCTGGAGTTAAAAGATAACATACCCTCACCCTAAGCACAAAGCAAGCTACATCATGGTGCATGTGTAATCCCAGTTGGCCCATGAGAGAAGGGAAAGACAGAGAAGTCAACTAATTGTTCTAGGGGCACATAAATACCACCCGCTGTAAAAAATAAAACTGAGGCTTGATCAGAACTTTGTCTTGCCTCCATTTCTTCGCGTCTCCTATCCTCTATGACAATCTGACCATTGGGCAAGTGTTTCCACCCACTGGTGAGAATATAAGAAAAGTCAACCAGTGGAGGTAAAGTCACAGGCCAGAAGCCTGCTGGAACGGGGAGATCTCAGTGATGTTTTGGGTCACTGTTGAGGAGAGATTGGGACTCTGGGTCCGACCAAGGCTCCTCTCTTCCTCTATGGCCCTGGGTAACCCTCAAGCCAAGAGCGCCCATTACCTTCTCGGGGATCACAGGTGCCAATAGTGTAGAAACAGGCCTGCAAGCTCTCTCCTTGAAGGTGGGCCCAGCCTTAACTTGGAACTCCGATTCAGATGTGTCCCAATGATCCTGGACATTCTCCCTAAGAGCAATGACTTTCAGCAGCAGCCGTCCCCTAGGCCTGAAGAGAGGCGGTGACCTCAAGGTGAAAGTCTCCATATCCCATTACCAATCCAATTACCTGGCACTTGCAGGTTAGATGAGAACTGCCAGACCGTAACCCCACAATGGATCATTTAGTTCTGTGTCTTGTCTCTGACAGTAGTCAGGCCTGAGAGTCCCACTCAGACGGTCCGTGTCGTCAGTCTGCAGATTCAGCAGCAGGCTTTCCTTTAAATGAAGGAGTAGAGCGAGTTGTGGAAATGGTGAGCAGCACAGAAACCCACTGTATTACCGCACTCCCACCAGTTCCAGCTCTGATACCCATATTCGCAAACTCGTTGAATGAATATTTATTGAGCAGCTACTATATGCTAGGCAATGATAGATACTGGGCATACAATGGTGAGAGATTTCTGCTCTCATGGTAATGGGGGAATACAGGCAATAAGCAATTAAACAGGTGGATAAATATTACGATAATTGTTTTAAGTTGTATGGAAAATAAACAACATAGCATGATAAAGAGGTTGGATAGTGATGGAGAATGGGTACTCTGACTTTCAGTGGCCAGGGCAGGTCTCTCTAATGAGGTGACATTTCAACAGAGTCTTGAAGGCATTGCAGGGGCATGAGGAGGCTTTTTGAAGGAAGATATGTGGGATATATCTGCCTTTTGTCTTCTATATTGAGGGTTGGAGAGGTCTTGGTGCTAGAAGTAGAAAAAGAACCAAGTGCGAAATAGAAATATATTTGGTTGCTTGAGGAATAACAAGGTGGCAGATGTAGTCAGGGAGGAGGATGTGAAGAGAGAGGTAGAGATGATTTCAGGAAGATTGTATGCGTCCAGATCACGGAGGCTCTATAGACCATGACGTGACTTTGGTTTTTATTCTTAGTGACTCAGGAAGCCATTTGGTGGGTTTTGAGCAGTATAGTTACTAAGCATCCTTAAACAGGTCTTCAGACAAATATTTGTTGAATGAATACATGAGATGCTTGTTGGACGACCGAGAGAACAAATATCACCGAATTACACAAGTAGCTACTCAGACACAAAGGGTTCCTAGAATAACATACTGTGTCCATATTTGCTCAGGAGAGATGTCTTCCTCTGAAAAAGTGATTAGCTGTTGGCTACTTTGCCCTTTATCCTCAAGCGGAGGGTGGATCTTGTTGCTAAGAGCCGAAGAGCAACAGCATAGAGGGCAGGCCATGCAGTCGAGTATCTCCTGGGTATCAGCGATTCTCCTGCCTTCTCAGGAGTGGCAGCCCCTCCCGCCCCAATGACTCTTTCTCTTGAGGATGCTCCTCACTGAGCTTGATTTGAGGCATCCTTTCTGTCTCTGCCCAAGTACCTTGTCTCAGGGCTTGGCATTCCGCATCACACTCCCAACCTTTTTTTTTTTTAATGTATTTTTATTGATTTCAGAGAGGAAAGGAGGGGGAGAGAGAGATAGGAATATCAATGATGAGAGAGAATCATTGATTGGCTGCCTCCTGCAAGCCTCACACTGGGGATAGAGCCTTCAACCCAGGCATGTGCCCTGACCGGGAATCAAACCATGACCTCCTGGTTCATAGGTCAACGCTCAACCATTGAGCCACACTGGCCCGACCCATCCCTTCTTGAATCTTAAAAACAAGTTCATTCTTTAAGAGTCTTCCTCGAACAGAATGGGCAGCTAAATCCCCTACTTGGGCATTCCCTGTTTGCACTGTCTCCTGTTTGAATGCCTTGCTTCACTCTTCTCCCTGACTCTTTTTCTTGCAGGATCAAAACCTTCCCTCTCCCCTGATTCATAGTTTGACCGAGGAGCCTGGGCCATGGTTTGCACTCATTGCTCTTCCAGAAGCAAAGTTTCTTGATGCCAAGAACATGATTTTCATCTTCATCTTTAGCACCCAGCCCGGAGCCTGCACACGGTGCTCACATACATTTTTTCTTTCACGTCCTTCTTTCTGTTTTATGCTTCTTCCCTCCTTTTATCCTTGTTTTCTTCTTTTTAAAATTGATTTTAGGAAGAGAGAAAGGGCGAGGCATAGAAAGATAGGAACATTAATGAAAAACAAGCATCATCCATTGGCTGCCTCCCGCACGCCTCCTACTGAGGATCAAGTCTGAAACCCGGACATGTGCCCTGATCAGGTATAAACCAGTAACCTCTTGGTTCATGGGTCGATGCTCAACCACTGAGTCACACCAGCTATGCTCTTGCTTTTGTTGTTAATTAAGCAGCATGATAGTTGTTCAGACAGCATGTTTTCAGTTTGGCGAGTCTTTGGGCGCGTGGCGTCACTTACATGCCAGGTTCCAAGCAGGTGACTGGCTTTTTTAGAAAGCTTTTGTTTTTGTTTATTATACAGGTAACACGTGATCACCATCAAACAATTACAAAACACGGGTAACCCTTCTGGGTATAAAAATCAGCTCTATTTTACCACCCCAAGAAAACTGTTAATATTTTGATGGCTATCTTTCTGAGCCCTTTTTCTAACATGCAGGCTTTTTAGAGGCCTTGTTTGCTGGGCTACTTGAAAAAACCAGGGAAGAGGACGAGGGTGGGGTTGAGGGCGTGTGCTTGGGGAAGGGCACCAATGAGGCTGCCTACAGTCTGACTCTGATCCACCATGGCATTTCCTTTCCTTGTCAGACCTAAGGCCCAGGCTCACCACCCATCACCATCTATCTTATGGGATCGGGCTGTCAAAGCCACCAGCAGTGTGGCATTCTCACGTCAAACACTGGCACCTCTGAACTCCCCTTTCTCTTCTACGCCCCTTGCATGTCACCTCCTGTCCCAGACTTCTCGGGCCCTCCCATGCCTGCCCTGGAAGGTCCCAGGCATCTTGCCTACACATCTGACATCCCTCAGTCACAGAATGCAACATGTATCCACCTTCACCGGGGACTTCATGGGCTTGCCTCATTTTCCCACCCGAATGTTACTACTTAATTGACTGAACCCATAGAAAACAAACATGTGCTGATCAATAGAGAAATAATTTTGCAAATTGTGGGCATAAATCTTTAGAGATCTGTGCGCACTGCCATTTGTTAACATGCTGAAAAGGTAAATCAATTTTCTTTATTAAAACACAATTGCTTTATCTATTACTGGTCTAGGCAGAGGCCAGCAGACAGGGTGTGGGGAGGAGTCGGGGAGGAGGTTTGGAACACCTTTGTGCCTCTTCATGCAGCGGTCATTTGTTAGTCTAACAAGGGTCAAGTGTTGGGGAGGAGATGAGCGTTTCCAGGCTGGCAGATGCTTTCATGTTAGAAGAAAGCAGCGGCCATGGGCTGGTGTTAGCATGTGGGAAAGACCAACATGAGATTGTGGAAGGGGCACTAGACAGAAAACAAGAAATCTTTTATCTCCATCATTCCAGACCAGGGGTCCTCAAACTACGGCCCGCGGGCCACATGCAAATACAAATATTGTATTTGTTCCCGTTTTGTTTTTTTACTTCAAAATAGGATACGTGCCGTGTGCATAGGAATTTGTTCATAGTTGTTTTTTTTAAACTATAGTCCGGCCCTCCAACGGGCTGAGGGACAGTGAACTGGCCCCCTGTTTAAAAAGTTTGAGGACCCCTGTTCCAGACGGTATCAGCCAGGGGAAGTTAGATTAATGCTGTGGTAACCAATTCAACACCTCAGTGGCTTCAAATAAAGTTTTATTTCTTGCTTACACTACATAGCATTGTTTGTCAGAGTGGCTTCCAATAAAGTTTTATTTCTTGCTTATACTGTATAGCATTGTTTGTCAGAGGGGACCAGGCTGATGGAGGATCCCCTTCTCAAATTTGGCTGTTTCACATGGCAGATGAAGAGAGGAGATGTCAATCACATTTTGGTAAAATTAGTCTCTTCTGCTCTCATTCATTGGCCAAGGAAATGGGGCTGGGGAAGTGCCATCTCATCACGTGCCCCGATGGTGGAGAGGCAGAGCACTTGTGAGTGGTTCTGACAGCCTGTAGGCTGGGACCTCTCGCTTAAGGTGCCTTACAGTGCGTGGTGATGTTGTGTTGCCTCGTCTGTGAGCACTGGGTGGACACTACTTTTTAAAAAATATATTTTTTTATTGATTTCAGAGAGGAAGGGAGAGAAAGAGAAATATAGAAATATCAACGATGAGAGAGAATCATTGATTGGCTACCTCCTGCACGCCCCCTTCTGGGGATTGAGCCCACAACCCGGGCATGTGCCCTTGACCGGAATTGAACCTGGGACCCTTCAGTCCACAGGGTGACGCTCTATCCACTGAGCCAAACCAGCTAGGGATGCAGTTTCTTCTTTGGATTTGATATGACAAAATGACAGAAACAAAGATTCAGAGGACCGAGGTTCACTGTGTGCTGTGATGGACCAGGGCATGCGAAGGGGGGCAGGTTCGTCCATTGCCAAGTCCCGGCTGTCCTCAAGGTCCCTCAGACAAGCATGGGCGCGCTCACACTTCTCAGTAACTCACTGTGTGCCAGGAGCTCTTCTCAGCTTATTTCATTTAATTCTCTCACCATCAACACTTTGCAAAAGAGAAAACCAAGGAATGGGGCGTTTAGGGAACGTGTCTAAACACACACAGGCAAAAGCAACAGAGCCAGACGTGCACCAAGGCAGTGACTTCACACTCTCCACACATGATTGTCATCTCGTTGGGGCCAGAACATTTGAAAAGTCACATAAGATCGTGGGGTGCCCGTGTAGTCATATCAAAACAGCACACAGAAGCCACCAGGAGGTGATTTCCACCCTCTGGGCTCCAGGTGGCCTGCTGCAGCGATTTCTCTGGCTCTTATGATTGCAGGGCCCTCTTCCCTGAGGTCCTGGCAGGCAGGAACTGTCTCTATCATTTCTGTCTCCCAGCATTCAATCACCCCCCGCATCTGGTACATACTAGGGGCTCGTTAACTATTTGCTGAGAGAATAAACATGGTGAGATTTGGGTTCTCTCTTTTATAAAGGATTTGAAAAATCTGGGGCTAGGTCACTACCCAGGTAATAAAGAATGAGTAATAAAAACTCCAAAATTTGAGGTGGTTGGAAGTAAAATATAGTTTGGTTTTTTAAAACATATATATATATATATATATATATATATATATCAATATCCGCTCACACACACACACACACACACATATATATGTATATATATGTATATATATATATTTCAAATGTATTTTTATTGATTTTAGAGAGAGAGAGAAAGAGAGAAAAACATCCATGTGAGAGAGAAACATTGATTGGCTGCATCCTGCATGCCCTCTACTGGGGATCAAGCCTGAAATTCAGGCAGGTGCCCTGACCAGCAATCAAACCAGAGACCTTTTGGTGCATGGGACAACACTCAAACAACAGAGCCACACTGGTCAGGGCTAAATATATTTTTTATTGATTGATTATTTTAGGGAGAGAGAGAGAGGATGCGGGGGAGAGAAAAAGAGAGAAAGAGAGAGAGAAACATTGATTTTTGTTATTCTACTTATTTATACATTCATTGGTTGCTTCTTGTATGTGCCCTGACTGGGGATCAAACTTGCAACCTTGGTCAGGGCCAGTATGATTTTTTTGAACCAAGGAAAGAAGGCTGGGAGATGTAAGAATGGTTTGTACCTTCAGAGCTTTTGCAGCAAGCATGTCAAACTCAAAGGCTAACATGGGCCAAATAAACAAGGTTTAAATTTATGTGGGCTGCAAAAAAAACCAAAAGCTTCAATTTTCATAGAAACCGGTTTACTTCGATAGAGACATGCTGAATACAAAGGGCTGAAATAAATGAGTCATCATTAACATAACATAATAGAACATTTTAATAAAAATTAATATTTTTTCTTGAACATTAACTTACCAGACACTGAATAACTGCACAAATTAATAAGCATAATGCAAATAAACCTATTTTTCTTGTTCTCCAATAGCAAAATAATTCCTGTTCCGCACACCAAACAAGTCAGTCCAAGACTAATGATGTGGCAATCAGCTGCTAAAATATTCGCTGCTAGTATTAGTGGAGAGAAATGGTGCGCCTGTGCAGAAGGTGCGGAAGGGAAATGAATGCAACAGATTATAGTAATCAGTCATTAGTGAAGGTTGTAGTTCATTATTAATAACTAGGGGCCCAGGGCATGAATTCATGCACCTTGAAAGGAACTGTGGGCTGTGAGGCTGCAGTGGGCACAGGGGCAGGTTTCGGCCCCTTCCCCCCCCTCACCCCCCCCCCCC
>NW_005871273.1:1349608-1430549 GCF_000147115.1 Myotis lucifugus | reverse complement strand
AGATAGGACAGGAAACCCTGGCATGAGAGCAGGGGGTCAGTGCAAGCGTATGGGGGAGGTGGGCAGAAACGCCTGGAAAAGCCGCCGTGGGTGGAGGGGATCTGCTCAGAGGCACAAAAGGAGGGAAGTAGAATTAGGAGGGTCTGGAGGCCTGGTCCCTGGTGTCACAGGAAGCCATCTGTCTGTCCATCAGCAGTGGCACAGGCATGAGCTCCAATCTCAGAGGCCAGGCTCCGGGTTGGCTGTGAGGAATGGGCCAAGGCTTCGAAGGGCCTTTTTGGAGCTGGTCGGCGAGAGGTGATGGAGGGTTCTGGGGGAGTCGGTGGTTCCAGCTGACAAGATGATGGAGGAGTGAATAAAAAAAGAGAGGAAGGAGGAAACCCATGATAAATCCACCTTTCGCAGCCGGTGGAGACAGATAAGCACTCCTCCTCGGCATTAAAGATGGCTTTTCTCCCCTTTGCTTCTTCAAGTTTATTGAAAATGACTGCAGGTGGATTTTCCCCTGCGTGGCCTCCTGTACACTGGACTCTCTGACCTTTCCTGCCGGGCCTTCCTCCACCTGGTTCTGTGTCCTTGTACATGGACGTGGGGAACTATAGTAAAGAACATCCTGTGCTGGGTGGAACCTGAAGATGCTACAGGGAGGGTTTCTCCAAGGACCACCTCATTCCTTGTCCCTGGTAGGCTCCTTCCAACATGCGATCCCAGTGTCTACACCAGTGATGGCGAACCTTTTGAGCCCGGCGTATCAGCATTTTGAAAAACCCTAACTTAACTCTGGTGCCGTGTCACCTATAGAAATTTTTTGATATTTGCAACCATAGTAAAACAAAGACTTCTATTTTTGATATTTATTTTATATATTTAAATGCCATTTAACAAAGAAAAATCAACCAAAAAAATGAGTTCGTGTGTCACCTCTGACACACGTGTCATAGGTTCGCCATCACTGGTCTACACGAATCACTGGTCTTTCTTCCTCCTTCCCTCCCTTATCCCTTTCTTCATATCATTTCTTCTGTAAGTACTTATAATTCAACTTCTGTAGTGACGCGTGCACACTCTTAACGCTTCCTTTATGTGTAAAGTAGCTCTAAATCGTTCTCTGCACTGTAGTGACGAGAAACCTAGGATTCAGAGCATTACTGAGGATTAGTAACACAAAACTCCCAATAATAGCTATTATTAAAAAAGAAGGACATTTATTTCACTCTTGTTTTAAATAATGCTTGGAAGCAGCCAGTGCAGGGGTAATATGATGACTGATGAAATTGTTAGATATATAGACTCCGAGATTATGAGGTGTGGCCCCCATCCGAATGGGTCCGGGATGGCCACTAGAAACAGCTCCAGCCATTATATATATATATACTGTCCTGTACTGATTATATATATATATACATACACACACTGTCCTGTACTGATTATATATATATATATATATATATATATATATATATATATATATGAAATAGGTCACGAAGGGGCAAAATCTCACACACAACTTGGTCACACGCCATACCTACTAGCAGCTAAAAGGGGGACTGGAAAATATCAGGGCCTGGATAGTTGGGAAGGCAAGCAGAAGTGTTATCAGAGGAAAACATGTCTTCCTCGGTTGTTGCTGGGGATGGAATCCGTGCCATATCCCGAGAAAAAGGAATTTTCTGAGACTTACATGGGAGAACAGGTGGTTTTTATTTGCATGGAATTAAATCCCTGCGTTTCCAAAGTCTCGTTTCCCTTAGTCCAGTCATAGAAGAAGTGTAGCTGGGGTGTCAGTAGAGCTAGACTCAGAGCCAGTGTCTGGAGTTTCCAGGCCATGTTGGAGTTAGGTCCAGTCCAGCATTAGACTAGTTGCAGTCCATTAGTCCATTGTGTGTGGGGGTCTGCTTGGCCATGGGCCACAGGGGTGAATGAAAGGAAGCAGGAGCTAAAGGGCCCTGCAAGCCAGGAGCTAAGCCAGCCGTGGGCAAACTACGGCCCTCGGGCCGGATCCGGCCCGTTTGAAATGAATAAAACTAAAAAAAAAAAAAGACCGTACCCTTTTATGTAATGATGTTTACTTTGAATTTATATTAGTTCACACAAACACTCCATCCATGCTTTTGTTCCGGCCCTCCGGTCCAGTTTAAGAACCCACTGTGGCCCTCGAGTCAAAAAGTTTGCCCACCCCTGAGCTAAGCGCAACCCGCCGAGAGGAACCAAGAGAGTAAACTTCCTCTTTTTGTGTTTTTTTAAATTTTATTTTATATTTTTATTGATTTCAGAGAGGAAGGGAGAGGGAAACAATGATGAGAGAGAATCATTGATCGACTGTCTCCTGCATGCCCCCTACTGTGGACTGAACCCACAACCTGAGCATGTACCCTGACTGGGAATTGAACCATGACCTCCTGGTTCATAGGTTGATGCTCAACCACTGAGTCACACCTGCTGGTAAAGAAAGTGAACTTCTGCCATAACCAGTTTGGCTCAGTGGATGGAGCATCAGCCTGCGGACTCAAGGGTCCTAGGTTCGATTCCGGTCAAGGGTATGTGCCTTGGTTGTGGGCACATCCCCAGTGGGGGGTATGCAGGAGGCAGCTGATAGATGTTTCTCTCTCATTGATATTTCTAACTCTCTATCCCTCTCCCTTTCTCTCTGTAAAAAATCAATAAAATATATTTTTTTTTAAAAAAGAAAGTGAACTTCTTTGTGCAGGGGATTATATATCCCAAATTTCTGTGTGCTTGCAGTGGCCACGCCCATTATGGCCAACTATCTCTGTCCCCAGGTGTGATTGACAGGCAAGTATCTTCCCTATATCATAGCAACTTTACAGGGCATGCATCTATCTTCCCTTTGTCCAGTACCCTTCCCCCAGTGTTTCACAGGGAACATGCCTATAATGTCTGGCCTCCCCTTTGCTCCTTTCCTATTATTAATAACTAATCACAATAGTACCATTAGGACATCAGAGGCCCAGTAGATCTAAACTGTCCTGTACTAAGGGATCCACATCTGGGTTTTAGGTGTACAGGCTGTGTCCTGGGGGTGGAGTGTCAGTTCTTGGAAGTCAGCACCTAGGATTTTCTGGCTGGATAGGGAGGTGGCTCAGAGATGGAGGCAGTTAGGAGGGGGTAAAGGAGAGAGTCCCTGATACATCCCTAAAATTAATTCCTAAAGCAGAAATCTGACCTCTGGAGACAGGCTGCCTGAGTCTCCGAGAAGGTCAACTCCCACCTCAGCTTTCTCTTCCTGAAAACTGGGCTTGCTATTTGATAAATAAATCATGCAATCTTCCCTTCACACCCTGCCCCAAATAAAAACACGCGCCACTTCACAACTGGTCACTGTGAGCCCCTGACAATCAATTACCCACCGGAGATGAAATTATTGTTTAATGGCTCCTGGAATGGTCTCCCACTCAGACATTCATCACAATCAATAATGCATCAGCAGGGACAAAAGAAATTACCAGCCTCCTGCTAAGTGAAAGAGCCCATTTATATGCAGCATGGTCCCTTCATGCCTCCTGAGCAGGCCACCACAGGTGGGTTTCCTCATTGTGGAGCTCCCCCCTCCAGGCAGGTGGGAAGTAGGCTCTTGGGTGAGTAGGCATGCAGCGACCAACTCAGGCTGGACAGAGTCAAGGCAGGTCTGGTGGGCGGGCCAGAGATGGGGATGGTGAACGCACTCTAATGCCTGGTTGAATGACTATTGGGTGCTGACTATTACCCAGGTGCTATGTGAGGCCCTGGAAATACACAGATAAATGAACCAGTTACCGCTCTCCCTCCCCATACTTCTTCAATGTATGTTACGTCTCTCTAGATGGACGGGAAATATTTTCTTTTCTTTTTTTAAAATATATTTTTATTGATTTCAGAGAGGAAGGGAGAGGGAGAGAGAGAGGTAGAAACATCAATGGTGAGAGAGAACCATTGATTGGCTGCCTCCTGCATGCCCCCCACTGGGGACTGAGCCTGCAACCCCGGCACGTGCTCTTGACCGGAATCGAACCTGGGACCCTTCCGTCCGCAGGCTGACGCTCTATCCACTGAGCCAAACCAGATCGGGCAGGAAATAATTTTCTTACAGATATTTTATAGGCCACTAGGTTTGGCTCCTGATGAATTGTGGCTCTGCAGAGTGACCATTCCTGAGGAATGACCATAGGTGACACTTTTACCTCTTAGATCTGAGTTTTCTCACCCATAACATGGGCTTAATAACACTGACCTTAGAGGATTGTTAGAGGATTAAATGAAAGACCTTATGTAATGTCCATAACAGGCATTTCTTTCCCTTCCCACCCATGTTTGGGAAAATATTCTATAGAGAGTGTGATTCATCCTGATATTGCTGGTGAACCAAATTAATTCAAACAAGAGAAGACTGAGAGAGGAATCATATTTAAATGTCAAGTCCCCAAATCTTACAGAACTTTCGTGCCATTTCGATGTTTATATATTGGCAAATAACATGAAGATATCAGTTCTATGATTAGATCAGCTCAGAGGCATTTTAACCAAACCAGAACCCAAGCTACAAAATTTCCTCTCCTTCCCTCCCTTGGTTCATCTATCACTTTCTCATTAATCGAATTACTATTGGGTGCTGACTATTGGCCAGGTGCTATGTGAGGCCCTGGAAATACACAGATAAAAATACCGCGCCCCCCCCCCCCCATCTCTCTCAAAAAGCTTGCAGCATGGTGGAGAAAAGGAGTTCTAAGTAAGTCATCACAGAGTAGAACAGTGAGAACCAAGTCTCTGGATAGGCATGGAAGGCTTCTGTGAGGAGGGGAAGCCTGAGTCTCCCACTGGAGGGCAGGACTTTGCTGCTGCACAAGGTAGGGAGGGCCTGAGACAGGGGTGTGTGTCTTCCTGCTACTTACTCATGATTTCTCTCATCAGTCCCTTACTTTCCCCCCCAATCTCAATATTTTGTCCTGTGCCCACTTTACAGACCGGTAAACTAATCCCAGGGAAGCCAGTGATTTGTCTGAAGTCATGGAGAGGTTGGGCATAGAGCTGGAACTGGAATTCACTTTTCCTGATTCCCTAGCCTAGAGCTTTGCACCCTTTGCTGTGCCTGTGTATTGCCTTAGAGCAGTGGTTCTCAACCTTGGCTGCACATTAGAATCACCTGGGAATCTTTTTAAAATCCTGATTTCTGGGCCTCACCCTCCGGAAATTCTATTTCTTTGTTACTAATGTGGTGGCCCAACCCCATAACAAAGAAACAGAATTTCCGGAGGATGGGGCCCAGAAATCAGGATTTTAAAAAGATTCCCAGGTGATTCTAATGTGCAGCCAAGGTTGAGAACCACTGCCTTAGAGAGAAGGAGCAGGTTTATTTAACAGGCATTGGCCCTCATCAGGATCCGTACCTGCTAAGCTATGGGGAGGAAGGGCTGACATATGATGAGCATGCTCTTAATGTAAATCAATGATAGCAGGGCCATGGAATGGGTGTTTAGTAGAAGGAGTATAACAAAGCAGCAGGGATGCACAGAGAAAGGAACAATCAACTTTATGGGGTGAGGAGAAAGCTTTCCAGGTAGGCTGGCCTCTGAGAAGTTAGTAACAGCTGTCTTTACTGGGATACGCATAGCCCAGCTCCCAGTGGCCTGGAAATAACAATAAATTCTAAGATTATATAATGTCAACGTCGCACCTGTCTGTTACCCAGCTGCCCCACCTTCTTGCCAGTGGGCTTCCTGGCTAGAACGGAAATTTACTTCTTCAACTTCACGTGTCATCCGTCCCTGTCTGAGGTTCCTTTCCTTTTGAGCCGAGTCTGGGTGCTTGGCAATAGTGAAGCGACTAGGCCTGCGTACATGCAGCACGCCCTGCCAGTGCAGGAGTGTTTTATTATGATTAAAAAACGTTATTCCTTAGAACAACAATCTATACTGGTAATTATGTGCTGAGGCCCATCAGCTCTGTGCTCTGAAGGGTGCAACGTTATTGTCGAGAGCACTCGATTGCTTGCCTCTTGCTTTACAGTCTGGTTTGCACGGTAGGCCCCATCCTAAATATTAATGGAATGAGACAGTGGTAAATCCAGAAGCATGGATGGGCTCCACCTGCAGATACCCACTTCCCAGCAGAGATGGGCAAGGCGAGCCCCCACCAGAACAGCTGCCGGCACCTCCACCTGACAATGAGCCACATGGAAGGTGAGGCTTCTGAACAGAGAGGGAGAGGCCGCCACAGCCAAGGCAGAGCCTCCTGCCTTTGATCACATTTGACGCCTCCCCGCCAACTTAATTTTGAATTTATTTTCCCATTGGCTAACCGTCCTGAGCACTCATTACTTTCAGCTAACGAGGCCTCCTTCTTGCTTATTCACTTTCTTTTCTACTCCCGGCCTCATGCTCCCTCTCTCCCTGGCTCCTTTTCAACACAAACACAGGGGCTTATTTCAGTCATAGTTTTACAAAACCCAAATCAAGGAAGTACATTTCTCTGTGACTTGTTTTTCTCTTAACAATGTATCACAGAAATTCCTCTGGGTCGATAGATATAGATCAAGCAAGAACACATTCGTTTTAGTCGTTGAAAAATGTTTTGTGGTGTGAGTTCTACAGGGCGCTTCACCTCCCCCGTGGAGGGCATTCCGTTTCTTTCCACTCCGAGTCCCCACAAACTGCGCTGCAGTGCATGTCTTCGTACATACACTCTCTAGCTCTCCACTCTCATTCTTAGATTTCGGTGCTAATAAGTGTGATTTATGGGCAAAGTATATGTATATTTTGAATTTTAATAGCTCTTGATCTTGCCAGATCATTATAGCTGTTCACATCCCCACCAGCAGTGTTTGAGAGCACCTTACCTCTGGGATTTTTATCAGGTTAAAAATCTCTTTTTTAAAATGCAACTACTCTGAATTAAATAGAACCAGAGGCATGGATACAGACTGCCGGATATCAGAGGGGCGGGGGTGGGGGATTGGATAAAATAAGGTGAAGAGAGTAGTCAAAGATCATATATGCATAGCCCATGGACCCAGTCAACAGTGTGGTGATGGCCAGGGGAGGGGTGGTGGGGGTTGGGTGGAGGTGGGCAAAGAGGGGTTGAAATGGGGGACATCTGTAATAGTGGCAATAATGAAAAAAGAATAGGAGGATTGATAAAATATAATAAAGTAATCTAAACCCCCACCCCTAAAAAATGCAAATACTCTGGAAAGGTGTTTAACTAGTAGTCAAAATAACAATGCCTACAATTTACACAATCTTTCTGCAGTTTATGAAATGTTTTTATCATAATTATTATCTCACCCAACTCCCATAGAAGTCCTTCCGGATGATTTTTACAGAAGCAGAACTCCAGGATTGGAGTGCAGTGACCTTCCCAGGCCAGATGACTAGTTGATGTCAGAGGGACATCAGTGCCGGACCAGATGACTACAGGGCACTTCTTCCTATACCCAGATCTGTCTCTCCAGGTAAGTGGATCATTTCACCTCGAGGTGCAATGAAAAGAGTTCTGGGTCCGTGCTCAGGGCCTGGTCCTGCTATTGAATACCTGGCTGGCTTTGGGCAAATTATTTCACTTCCTGTGTCACCAGTTACTTATCTGCAGAATGAGGGGTCAAGTGAGACGCTGTCCCAGGTCCCTTCTGCCTCTAACAGCAACGGCTCTGACAGGACTAACAGGGTACCGAGGCCCAAGGAAAGGGGAATGAAATCTAAGGGGGCACAGGGTATAGCAGGGAAAAGGGGGAAGGAATTCTTTAAAATCATACAACATGGTACAAGTCACAAGTGTTTGCATATTGTGGATTAAGGCCATCAGGTTTGAAATGTCTAGCGTAACGCCTGGCCCATAGCGCCTGACACTTGGGATTGTTAATACTATTTGCAGTGGAGCTGGTAAGAACCAGACATGGGAAAAACTTGGTTTCTTCTTTCAGCTACTTGGGGAAAATATGTAACTGATATTGGGGCACGTGTGCACAGTTACTTATAAATCCTGGCATTTAAAGACGTATACCTGCCAGACACAGCATTAGGAGCTTGAAATACATTGAGCTATTTTCCCTGGAGGATGGTCACATTCCCATTCTGTGCAAGGGAGTTTACGGCAGATTCTTTAGGACAGATAGACTTCCACCTGCTCAGTTGACTATGGAGGTGACTTTTTAGAAGCTGCATCTTGAGATGAGGGGTTTTTCACACAACCCACTGTCAGTCTAGTGTCACCCATTCTGCTGATCATATTTTTCTGAGTATAGAAGTAAGACATAATAATTATCAAGGTCAAAGTTACCATCAACAGGAGCATAAATAGCCTTCAAGTCATTAAAAACAGTTTTTTAAAACATAATTGAGCCCGGCCAGCGTTGCTCAGCAGTTGAGCATCGACCTATGAACCAGGAGATCACGGTTCAATCTCTGGTTGGGGCACATGCCTGGATTGTGGGCTCCATCCCCAGTGGGGGGTGTGCAGGAAGCAGATGATCAATGACTCTCTCTCATCATTGATGTTTCTATCTCTCTCCCTCTCCCTTCCTCTCTGAAATCAATAAAAAGATATTAAACACAATTGAGGTCACGCTGTGTGTATATGTGTGCGTATAATTTTAAGTCCTATTTCTCCAACTAACATTATAATGTCAGCATTTTTTTGTACTCCCCCAACCTAGATAAGATTTTCCGTCCAGCTTTTCCCATCATGGGCAGGTAGAGAAGCTGGGAGAGGAAATATGTTTACAGCTGCCCATTGTCTTTCAAGGCAATGGCTGCCCTTTCACTGTTGAAACGAGGTTTCCTTGGATCCAGCCCATGAACAATCAAATGAGGGGCAGAGCTGAGCAAGGGCAGGTGGGAGTGGTCCCTGGATTGAGGCTGGTCTGGGGAGAAGGGCCCAAGGGCGCCCACTCCCTGCATCACGTGTCCCTTATTGTCTTAGAGAAGACAATGTGATGAAATGGAGACTGTTGGGTACAGATGCCTTGATTTGGTTTATTTCCCTATGAAAAATATATCAAGATATAGGAGGATTGGGCTAAAGAGGCATCTTTTAAAATGTCTGCATATTTGTGCAATGGAATTTTAACTGTATGTGAAAATAGTTTAAAACTGTAAAGTGACACTTGAATAATACTAAAATCATCATTGCCATTAAATTTAACTCATGTTTAGTCTATATTTTAAATACTTACATTGCGTGTGAGTGTTGATTAGGTCACATCTGTAAAATTAGTAGTATTATTAATGCTTACTTTTTTATTTTTTGAGGACCCAATGAAATAATGTAGACAAAAGTGCTCTGAAATTATAAAGTAATAATCAGATGTCAATAATAATAGTACTTATTATTAACTTAGCCATCCTTTCTACCTGTCCATTATCTGAAACTATTCAAGCAAGCCTTCCATATCTTCAATCAATTTCTACTGATGAGTATTGGAGATGCCCCCACACAATGAAAGAATAGGCCTAGTTATGTGGTCCATGGTGACTCCTTATACATTGCTTGGTGGATAAAGTGGAGGGACTAATGCTTCTCTGGACACTTCATGGCTTTATGGCTCTGACACTTAGAATATGTATTATATATATGTATATATATAATGTATATTATATGTTTAAGTGTATTGATGAAGTGGTATAATGCTTGCCATATAATCATGGCTTATTAATGATTATTGTTAGTTGAAGGTCACCTTTAGCTCCATGGTAAAAGGCCAATTATCACATGTTTTGGCTGACCAAAGAGGACAGGTTCCGATTGGCTAGTGGAGAGACCTGGGGCTGCTAAAGCATGTTTCTCTAGAAAAGCCGAGTGGAGTGAATGACAGTAAGATTGTTAACACACATCTAAATATTATGACCTTTATTCATGACCATGCACCTGAGAAAGTGCTGAGCCCGTGGATTAGATTATGGGACGCAGATTTTTAAACTCAAAATAGCAGGCCCAGCACCTGCAACCAAGTCGTTTGAGGGAAAACTAAGGCAAGGAGCAGGTTTTTGGTTCGGGTTCTGTCTCATATGCACAGTGTCGGGGAGGAGCAGGCATCGAGCCCCCCACCCCCCTGACTTGCATGGACCTGGCATTGAACTTGGGATTCACCTCAGGGTGCACTCCTGGGTTGTTATCCCACTCAGCCTGCTGCAGACTCGGGGGGGTTGAGGGGGGCTGCCCTGCCACTGCAGGAGGGCTCTCCAGGCAGGGAGTTCAGTTAAGTCTAGGGGAGGGAAGTTCTATTTGAGGTCAGGCTTCTTACAGACAAGATGCGGAGCCCTGGGAATTGAAGCCATGTTTCTGAGCAACGCTGGCAAATGAAGCCGGGGATGGAGGGGTGGAGCCGAGCAGGCACCCAGGTCAAACCTGGGAAAGGAGAAGAAAGAGAGCGAGGCAAATAGAAATCGCACCGCGCCTGTGTGTCGCTGTAATCTAACATGACTTTCCCCTCTGTCGGCGAAGGGGGGCACATGATGTTAACATTCATTATCATGTCATATTCGATTGACTGCCAGAATTTATTATACTTTCTGCTGTTACGCACAGAATACTGACAAAACCCATTCCCTTGCCCGAGAAAGGTCTCTGCTTTCTAATCTTCACAGAATAACAGGGAGGTGGAAGGCCATCAATACCAGAGTAATGAGTGTCGGAGTGAGGCCAGGCCCACAGCACCTTCATTCCAGAAGCAGCAGGAAGAAGGAGGGAAGAAGAGGCGATGGAGGATGTGTGTCTGCCTCGGGATAATAAAGCACGCAGGTGGGGCTGGGTGTTTAACCAGGTGCAGAGCTGCCGCTGATGGGGTCATTGGCTGTGGGTGTGTCAGTGCGGAGGGTCAACCATGTGGCTCAAACAATGTTCCAGCGAGAGCCGAGGACAGCGATACAGGAAGGAGGAGAAGCCATTCCCACCGTGAATGTAATCCAGTTTCCCGGTGTACATGCATTTGGCGTAAGTTCATTAATTAGCTCAAAAATTATTTATTGAGCATCCCTCCTGGGCCAGGCACTGTGCCAAGCTCCCCGGGATACAGGAACAGACAGACACGATTCTTCAAATGTAACAGTCTCCTGGGGCCCGGGGACAGACACTCTAACAGCTATTGGACAACGTGCTAAATGGGGTAATGGAGTTTCCTGGAGTCACTCAAATACTTATTAAAACGATTTGTTTAAGACACTGAGCTAGACGCTGGAAATATGGGAATACATAAACAGGCTCTCTGTCCTGCGGGACTGCGCGGGGAGTGCTGGGAGCACAAGGGGGGAGGCCTCTAGCACAGATCCCACCTGGAGGGCAATGACACAGGAACAGTGCTGGCACGGACGGACTCTTGGCTGGTAACTAGCAACCAGGTACATGGGGGAGGGCAAGGGTTCAGGAAGAGGGACCCATATGCCAAAGGCTCAGAGCAAGGAAGAGAACGTCTGGTTGAGAAACTTCAGCCAGTACAGGGCCTGCTGGGACACAGGGTGAGTGAGCAGAGGTGGCTGGCGAGTCACCAGTCCCACCCTGCAAAGGGCCATCAGCTGAAGGCGTGTGGCCTTGGGGAAGTCACTTTTCCAGGCAGTATTTGCTTTCTAGCCTGTCCATTGCCCCCAATTTAGGGTTCCTTTGCCTATTTCCACCCTGCTCCCTCTCGACCTCATCTTACAGTACATTTCTTTAAAAAAATTTTTTTAATAGATTTCAGAGAGGAAGGGAGAGAAAGAGAGATAGAAACATCAATGATGAGAGAGAATCATTGATTGGCTGCCTCCTGCATGCCCCACACTGGGGATTGAGCCTGCAACCCAGGCATGTGCCCTTGACTGGAATCGAACCCAGCACCCTTCAGTCTGCAGGCCGACGCTCTATCCACTGAGCCAAACCAGCTAGGGCAGAGGTTGGCAAACTCATTAGTCAACAGAGCCAAATATCAACAGTACAACGATTGAAATTTCTTTTGAGAGCCAAATTTTTTAAACTTAAACTATATAGGTAGGTACATTGTTATTAACTTAATTAGGGTACTCCTGTGGCTTAGGAAGAGCCACACTCAAGGGGCCAAAGAGCCGCATGTGGCTCGAGAGCCGCAGTTTGCCGACCACGGAGCTAGGGCCTTACAGTACATTTCAATCAGCATTTTCATCTGACATAAGTATTAGGTGACAAAAGCTCATGAGCCTAAGGGGGCTTACATTTTAATGTGACACTAAGGCTTGGTGGGACTCCAGACCATAGGCCCCAGAGAACTGAGTGGGAGGAAGGTGGCGGCAGTAGTTTTCCCAGCACCTCTCAGATGAAGCTTCCTGCTCATAACCCTCATCTGAGTATGGGAGGTGAGAACAGAGAAAGTGAATCCTGGATGCCCGAAGTTCAGGTAAATCTGTAATTAAAGGAATCAGGCTGCTAACGGCCAGAGCTGTGTGGGGGCCTGAATCCCCAAGGACAGTACTCAGGCGTAGATTCTTGCCTTATTGTTTGGAGACAGAAAATTCCCGAGAGGTTTTGTTTTGTACACTTATCTTAGTCCTGAGGAACATCATGAGGAGTCTAAATATCCTCGGTGGGGGCCAGAGACTCAATGTTGTAAATGCCAAAGGGATAGCTCTCAGATGGAAAGCCGGGGTTATTTATATTAGGGTGATTCAGATTTGCCAGAGCCCTAAGGATGGGTCAACTGAGGTAAAGTAATTTTACCAGTTTCCTGTAAACCTACGGATCCATTTGCATCTTTGTTTGTATAAATTAGAATCATCATTTACATATGCATTTGCATACTGTATAAACTCTGTGTACATAAGATGAGATTAATTCGTTGCTCTGATATGTAAGTTGTAGCTGACAAGTACAGCCATGAGGTATTGTGGAAATGGCTCAGGCTTTGAAGCCTCTTCCCGCATCCACCACTTATTAACTATATGATTTCTCTTGGAGTCTCTGTTTTTTTGGTTTTTTTCCCACAAATAAAAATAGATAAAGTGATATTCACCTTACCTATCTATTGTTTAATACTCAGAGACTTGAATAATAGAGACAGGTGCCTAGCACAATGCCTGGCACACGGAAAGTGTGCAATATCAATTTGTTCTTTTGACCTCTCAGGATTGTGGCCCAGAGTGAGAAGAGCATGAAGAATAGTCTGCAGCAGCAGCCCCTGTCTTTCCTTGTGGAGAGCGGCTACAGCGTTTGGACAGGTTCAAGCCTCGGACTAATGAGAGGGCAAGGGCCTCCCGTGGCAAAGCCACGTGCAAGTCCCAGCTTGGAGGGCAAAGCCCTCCCAGCACAATTATAGCCAAAGGCTATAGTTGTAAACTTGACCTTATGGTCCAAACCTGAGGTGCCAGGTGGCTAAGTGAGGTAGGCTGCGGGAGGTGCAGCAAGTGCTGCCAAAGCAAAGCTTGATAGAGTTCAAATGCATGTAATTGAGTAGATTTGAAACCCACGAGAACATTGTAAACATCTCGACCACGCCCTTACTTTGCCTCATGGAATCTGGCTATAAAATGTCTCTCCATCCGAGAGCGGCATCCCACTTAGCACCAGCCTTATTTTCTTGTCTGTCTTCTTTAATCCTGAGCTGAGCATGGCACATTCCCTAGTGTAGTTCTCCAAGGAAGGGAGGGTTGTAAGATAAAAAATAAGCCTTGTCATAACTGGTTTGGCTCAGTGGATAGAGCGTCGGCCTGCGGACTGAAAGGTCCCAGGTTCAATTCCGGTCAAGGGCATGTACCTTGGTTGCGGGCACATCCCCCGTGGGGGGTGTGCAGGAGGCAGCTGATCGATGTTTCTCTCTCATCGATGTTTCTAGCTCTCTGTCCCTCTCCCTTCCTCTCTGTAAAAAATCAATAAAATATATTTTTAAAAAAATAAGCCTGCCTGACTGCATGGCTTGACTCCCCCACCATTTTAGGAAACATCCCCATTCTCAGGGTCTCATTCCTCTCCTTAACCAGTGTGGATTCCATGTTCAAGATGAACCTTCATATACCAGGAACTCTCCATGTCTTTGCTCCTCTATTATTTCTTCATGCTCACCTGGGAGAGTCAGTCCCGAGCTTACTTCATGTGTGGATCATGACTGGAGCAATCGAAGAAGCCTGGAGGAGAAGACTCGTGACCATGTGGTGTTAGGTGGAATTTCTCGGAAGCAGATGCCCAATGGAGTTTGAAGTGGGCAGGGGAAAGGGTAACCCATCTGAAAGATAAAGTTGAAGAGGGACCAGGGTTGTCAAGGAAAACTTTCAGAATGGAGTGAATTTGATGCACGTGAGAGAGGAAGGAGGGCCTTGGATCCTGCTGCAATTCTGAGAAAGTCTTGGCCAGCCCAGTGAGGAGCACGGTGCAGAGCAGTTCCATGAGGAGACCTTTTTCTGTGCTCAGTTATGGGCTATGATCTGCCAAGAAGAGCGTGGCTTTGACTCAAATGTTGACTGCCAGAATTTATTATACTTTCTGCTGTTACGCACAGAATACTGACAAAACCCATTCCCTTGCCCGAGAAAGGTCTCTGCTTTCTAATCTTCACAGAATAACAGGGAGGTGGAAGGCCATCAATACCAGAGTAATAGGGAGGTGGAAGGCCATCAATACCAGAGTAATGAGTGTCGGAGTGAGGCCGGGCCCACAGCACCTTCATTCCAGAAGCATCAGGAAGAAGGAGGGAAGAAGAGGCAATGGAGAATGTGTGTCAAATGCCTGTCAGATCCCACTGCATAGGGAGGCTGTCAGTTAACTGCCCTCCTCCAGCTGATTCAAGTTCTCTCTTGAAAGGGGGTCTGAGTTACACACCTCCATGGCTACTGCACATACGACTGGGGTTCCTTTAAATTGAGACCAAAAATATCAAATGGATCTTTAGCACTGCTGGCCCATCCTACAATTCCCTTAGTCAATCAGTTTTCCCCCATCTGAGATGACTACTTCACATCTTCATTTCTTGCCTGAAGTAACAAAACTCCCTCTTCTACTCTCAGATAATTTCTTACTTTATTTCACTGAGACATAGCAGTACTCAGAAATAATCCACCACCCTAACCCTATCGCAATTCCTGCATCTGCACCCACATATTCTGCCTTTGTTCCCATAAGAGTTGATGAGCTTTGTGCTTGCCCCCATCTAAAGCAGACCCTCCCACTTGTGTGCTAGATTCCCTTCTGCTTCAGTGCTCAAGAACCTTGCTCCTCACTCCTCATCACCCAGCAGGGATGTCTAGTTGGCATCTTCTGCTTTCCTCTCAGTAATACTCCTTGAGATGGTTGTCTGTACTCCATTTCTTTATTTCCAGATTTTTATTGATCTCAATCCACTAAAGATTTTGTTGTCTCCACCCCACTAGTGAAATTGTTTTGTCAAGGTCACCTCACGTTACATCTTACTTGACTTCTCATCCACATTTTGCAGTGTTATTTTGCTCCTCTTTCTTGGAAAACTTCACTTGGTTTCAGACTCTGTGCTCTTGGTTTCCTCCTTCTCCTTGGTCACGCCTGAGTTTCCACTCCTAGTATCTCCTGATCACCACAATCTCTTAAGTCAGAATGCTGCATGATTCAGTTTTTATACCTCTGTCCTACCTTAATTTACTTCCTACTTCCATGGCTTTAAATAACAACTACTTACTGATGTCTTCCATCTCTAGCCCTGTCCTACTACTTAGAAATGTCTCCTCTCACCTGGCCAGGCCTCTCACTTCCGGTAACCCACACGATTGCTCTTCATAGCCCTAGTCATCACGTGGCCTATGTAACCTAGGTAACCTATGGTTTGATTATTCTTCATCTTTACACTGGAATGAATTTTTTTGTTTTTTGTTTCTTTGCTCACCACTGAACCTCCAGCTCCTAGAATAGTGAAGGACACTTAGAAAGGTCTCAGAAAATGTTAAATATTGAGGAAATCAAGTAGCTTCTTTGTCTTCAAGGAGCTTAGCAGTCACATGTGGAGACCAGGTAGTTATAGAGTTTCTCTTATCCTTTCAGGCACCTTGTTAAAAATGGCTTGATTTGACTTGTATTTATTTGCTATAATTACATGTGGGAATCAAGGGAAAAGAAAGTCCCAAATGTGATAGGAAAGAGTCTCCAGAGGGCTTCCTTCCAATCACTGAAGCTGGCAGACCCCAGTGCTTTCTGTTTGGCTTAAGTATATCAGTATAGTCAAAGCATATGGAGAGGGGGAGAGTTCTGGGTTTGCAAATGCTCTTGCCTTGCAGTGGTGGTGTGTGGGTTGAGGTAGAGTGTTCAGTCAGAGCGAACACTTCTTACTGAGAATTCCATGATAAAAATGAGTTTGAAATATCGTGGCTCTACCAGCAGATTGTTTTATTCTTTATTAAATTTCCAGCACAGAGCCTAATGCCTCTCACATGGTAGGCACTCAATATATATCAGCAAAGTAATCAATTCTATTGTGTATTACACAGGTAGCTTCTGTTGAGGCTAATGCTACAGATGAGAATCCTGGCCAAGTCTGGTTGGGGCTGTCGGCAACATGTAAAGGTGTGTTCTGGAGAAGTCTTATTGCCCTTCCTGGCTATACCTCTGTAAGATGGCTAAGACCGCTGTGGTTGAAAGCAGCAGAGACCTAATAAGAACTGGCTAAAGCAAAGTGGCCACCCTGATGTAAGTACCTTGGGGTATCTTATGGGATTCATGGAGTCTGAATAGCAAAGCAGATCCGGGCAGACCAAGAGGCAGCTGTGTCTCTGGAGGAAGCATAGCTGGTACTTGAAATGCTGGCAGGAGCCTCTTCATCTTGCAGATCAGTTTTTCCCTGCTGCGGGTTGGCATCTTTGTCTCGTGTTGGATATCAATTTCTACATATGGCAAAAAACATGGCCACCTGTAACATTCAAGATTTATGGCTTTAGTGAAATGAAGGAGGCCCATATGAATCTCTCATAAACTCCAGTAATCAAGGAGAAGGGAGCTGTTGGTCCAACTGGTTATAGGTGCATCTTGAGCAAATCAACTGTGGTTAGAAGGTGGACTTGGATAGGAACGCAGTAGCTCACATGGAACTGGCAAATTTGGGGGATGGAAATGTGGTTCTCAAAGAAGGGCAGTCACATACCTGTTAGCCTCATCCACCTTCTAGGTCAGTGGTTCTCAACCTCGGCTGCACATTAGAATCACCTGGGAATCTTTTTAAAATCCTGATTTCTGGGCCTCACCCTCCGGAAATTCTGTTTCTTTGTTACTAATGTTGGGGCCCCACCCCATAACCAAGAAACAGAATTTCTGGAGGATGAGGCCCAGAAATCAGGATTTTAAAAAAGATTCCCAGGTGATTCTAATGTACAGCCAAGGTTGAGAACCACTGTTCTAGCGGCTGGTGCCCAGGCGGCCTCCACAATCCCACAATCCTCTAGGCGCCCAGGCTCCTCCACAATCCCACAATCCTCTGGTCGAACACTTCCGGTTTTTCTAGCTCCTCCTTAAGTGGTGTTTCCTTCAGTCGCATTGCAAGTCCAGGGCCTCTAGCTGGAGAGGATTTTTCTGTTTGGCCTGGATAGCTGTTTACTATTTGGAATCAGTGAAGTTTCGGGAGCACAGCCGCTGCCATGAACATGTGGGTCCCAAGCGGACTCATGAGACAACCGCCTGTTCAGTCCCCGGCTGGCGCTGTCCTGGTTCGCAATGAGAAAGGTACTTCCTCTTCCTTCCCCGGCACACTCCACACCTACTCCAGGCGACCACCCCAACCCCGCAGATCCTTAAGACCTTCCCCCCTGTTTCTTCGACTTTCCCCCATCAAACTCGCACCCTATCGAGTTGCCTAGGGGCGCCCCTAACCGCTCCCTGGGGGGCGGGCCAGCCTGGGCGAGGGGCCATGGTGTTCTGGTCTCTGGTTGTTCCGATCGTTACGGCATTATGGTATCTGGCTTTTTATATTTTATGTATATATAGATAGCATTATTACCTTCTTTTATGTGCAGGGAACCTTTGTTAGAAAGGCTAAACTATTTTCCAGCAATCACAAACCTGGGAAGTGCAATGATCAAGATTTGAACCCAGGCCATCTGAGTCAAGAGCCCACAGTTGTACCCTCCAGGAATGACTTTGGAATCTAAAGACCTGTTCTGGCTGCTTTAAGCCTTTAGAGAACTAGGCATTTCAGAAAACTCTGCTTCTTTGGCTAGTTACTTAATTGCCTGAACTAATCTGTATAGGATGTCACCTGCTACCTGTCCCTGGCATCCAGGTGCCTCCCTTGCTAAAAAAAATAAAGAAATAAAAAGCTGCCCTCCTCCATGCACGTTCTCTTAGCATTTCAGCCCGCTTTAAGCTCTCTTCTGTGTCCTATGCCTTCACTCTATTCTAAAATTACCCAAGTGGTAGATGCAGAGATGGTTCCAATGTGACATACCCTGACCACCTCTTCTCCATTACACTGAAGATATAATACGCGACCAGTGTTCTAATCTCTCCATCGACAGATGGATTTATTATTATTATTTTTCATGCAGTAGTAGAAATCATCCTTTAGCTTCTCCAGTGAAGGACTTCTGGCACTTGTTTGAAAGGGTTAGGGCTAAGCTTGCTTTTTCTCTCTCTTAAATTTACTGAACATTTAACATGGAATTTGAGTATGGGAAACTTTTGTGGAACGTGCTTACACAGCAGTTTTCTTACATCAAACATGGCCGGTTAGGATGAGTCCTTAACTGATTGTTTTCTTGGCATAAGCCATTATCTCTTGTTCTAAGTAGATAGGAAACTGAACAAAGCAATTAAACTTTACCACCCCTTCCCTGGGACTCTACCATGTTTGTTATTATTTGTGATATCTAAACCCCCTGGCTTTCCTTACCACTTACAGTCCCCTTTCTACAAATACTCTTACAAGTGATACAAAGGGTATTTGAAGACAACCTAACAATCTCCTAAAACATTGAAGAAGCAGGAGAAGAAAGTGGGCATCATGGCTAAATACCACTCCCCCTCACATTACACAGGCACACACATGCACGCACATGCACACGTGTGTGTATATATACCTCCAAAATATTACACACAAACACACATACACTCACACCAAAATTTTTTTAAAAAAATAAGTGCATATCTAGTCAGGATTATTTATGTAAATGCTTTAAAGAATGGGCCTAAGGATTTTTTTTCTCAGCCTTTTGAGCAGTTTTTATCTTTTTCATCTGTTTTCATCTAAGCAGTACTTTAATGTCTTTTAACTGTAAAGTTTTACGTGTCACCACTGATGTTAGTCATCAGATAAGCACAGCGGAGTGCTGGCATCGATCTTCTTTATGGGGCATATATATACAAAGTTGCTTCCACATTTGTACACGTGCCCCATATTTTTGGGACCTGAAACTGACAGGAGAAATAATAAACCAACTTTGTAAAGTAACAGATTCCCAATAGTTTAAGGCATTGAGGAAATCTTGACAACCCTCTTTATTATGATGTATAGACCACATTCATACAGCAGCAGACATTTATTTTGTTGCTACCAAGTTCTAGGCACTCTGATAGGCATTGGGGATACCACCATGATTAAAATATGGGCTCTGCTTGAGACTTTTAGAGTCCTGAGAGGCAGGCCTGGGGATAAATGAGATGAAACAAAACAATGCAATGATTTAAATGGAGCATCGTGGGAGCAGAGAGGAGAGAGCAACCAACATTTTCCAAGAGTAGGGTCAGCGCAAGCTTCAGAGCATAAGCACATTCGGTGGCTTCCTAAGAACAAAGAGTTAACCGAGGTAGATTCAGAATTGAAAATAGCATTTATTCTACCTGAAAAAATAGGACAGTAAATGGGTGACAAATTGCTCCATGTTTATTTCTTCCTTAAGAAATGGAAATATTACAAGTCACTGTGAACAATTTTTCCTGCTTGCCAAGGTCTGACCCTATCTCATGTGGGAGAGGAAAATAATGAAAAGGAGCTATGATAGCTGCCTTCAAATATGTGAGGTGCTGTCATGTGGAGAAGAAATAACACTTGCTCAGGGATCCTCCAGAGGGCCATGGTTGGGACCTAAAGGCAACAATTATGAGGAAGGAGATTTTAACTTCACGCGAGAAAGAGCTCTTTCTCATGGAACTGGCTGTCTTGTGAGTCAGTGAGCTCCCCGTCACCTGAAGGATTCAACCAGAGCCAGAAGAAATAACCAAGCTCAGGTTTCTTCTCTGTAATTGATTTCAGAGAAAAGGGAGAGGGAGATAAAGATAGACTATCAATGATGAGAGAGAATCATTGATTGGTTGCCTCCTGCATGCTCCCCAATGGGGATCAAGCCTACAACCCGGGCATGTGCCCTGACTGGGAATTGAACCGTGACCTCCTGGTTCATAGATTGACATTCAACCACTGAGCCACACCAGCCATGCTAACCCAATGCTTTTATCATTGGATACATGGATTTGTGCTTGATTGGGGAGTAGAAAGAGGATTTGGGGGAAAGGATGAGGCAAGAAGGCACAGAGGTGGTGTTTAGAACAAAGGATTCTCACTTCTTCCTCAAGACCTCCAAGTGGAATAATTCTACCCTAATATCCACTCAAACTTCTTTACATTTCTGGATGGAAAGATGTATGGATATTATCGCTCCGATCCTACAGAGCAGGAAGCCTCTGAAACGCAGCCAGGATAACATCTACCTTCCATTAAGCTAGGAGCAGGGGACTTATTTCATTCTGAGATGGCGCTGCTTGCAGATTCTCAGAAGAAAGGAAGGCAGAAGGGCAATGTAGTGTTTACTTCTAAAGCCCGATTTTACATACAGGGCCCGCCAAGGATTCAGGGCCGCGCTTCAAGTGAATAAATCCCTCCAGTGTCAGAGACATAAGACGTTGTCAAGCTGCCTGTGAGACAATGTGATCATAAAGTCTCAGAACTGAAAACCCCCCAGTCACCTTGGTAAGAAAATAATCCTCTCTCAAGTGATGCTTTGTAGTTTAATGGAGTTGCTCCCTATCCGGGAAATGAAATCTGGGGTTGCGCTGCGGGAGGGGCTGGGCAGCCGAGGAAGGATGCTTCTTGCCTCCTCTCTCACTCCCGGGCCTCCCTGGGCTGACCCCAATCTGCTTTTATAGCCCCAGTTCCCATAACTGTCCTATACGAAACACATGCCGCAGCCAAACTGTGTACGCAGCCTGCCCGGGGAGGCCATGGAGAAGAGTTCCAGCCAGGGAAACGGCTCTGGTGGGGCAGGGAGGGGCCCACCTCTTAAACGTGGGCTTGGCTGTGTAGGCAGGGTAAAGTTAAAAGGAAGGCCAGGCTGGACTTGGTTAGATAGCCAGAGAGGGACCTGGTGATCATACATGCACCTGGAAGGTGACCAGGGGCAGGAACCCAACAGCAATGCCCCTTTCTTGGCAGTGTAGGCCTGGCCATGGTCCCAGGGAGTCCGTGTGAGGATGGAGAATGGAGCAGGAGGAGGATGGCGATTAGGCTGAGGCTAGGAGAGGAGTCTCAGGGCAGGAGATGGGGTATCAGTCAGCCCACGTCCTCCCCAAAGACAGAGGAATTTCCCTGAAGGAGGCTTGCAACAAAAGCCACTTCGGTGTGGGGTCACACTGGAGAGGACTGATGGAGACAACCCTGTGCGGAAGTGGTGGGCACACCTGGTCCCGTTGGGCTGTGTGCTGGAATCTGAATGCCAGTCATCAGGAAGGATCTGACCTCAAGGACCCGGCAGTTCCATCTTACAATGGCCAGAGAGAGACTCTACGTGGAGCTTTGTGAAGGCGACAAAAGGATTTAAGTGTGACAGCACTCACAACATGCAATGAGAACTGTCTACAGTCCATTTTCCACCGCAACATGGAGCAAAGGAAGCGCAGGCTTTCAGCCGCTTTTCAATAAGGAATTGCTGATAATCCCTGCGGTGGTTAACCCATTTGGTTCTGATTAGTCCAGGTACTCCTTGAGTATCTCCCATATTGCTCTTAACTCAACACACCTATGCTAGTGTAAGCATTTCTTGCTAAAGACGCTTATTTGCTGATGCACTTTTTTTTCAAAGAACAGTTTTTAAGCCCTGAGTCATTATTATTAGCTGATTTCTATGGAAAGCTATATTTCCCCCTAATATGCTCCTCAAATAGCTGATTGTGCTGACATGTCTCTGAGGTACACTCCAGCCTGAGCACCCTGACTTTTATCTGAGGTGGATGAGACCAGGTGGATAGACAGGAACCAGATCACAAAGGGCTGGTCATATGTGTTGAAAACCTAGCTTTGAGCTTTATACTATGGGTAGCGTGTGTGTGCGCGCACACGCACGGTCATTAAAAGGCTATTAAATAGGGCAATAGATGAATCTAGAAGTAGAACATTGAGAGTGGGTGGCAGAGAAGCTAAATCCTCAGAACCTGTGGGCTTGTTATTTGGTTTATCTCTGGAGATTGGACCTTTTAGACGTCCTCCAACAAGGCATCCCATCTCCCAGGTGGAGTGAACTGCTCATTTTTCCCACAGCACATGGACATGAGGAGATTTTTGAATACTTGTACTTGGAGATACAGGGTAAAAATGAATGAAAACAAAAAAGATAGATTTAGAGGATATAGTGGTACTTGGTGATGAAAATGGAGTTAACTTTATTTCTGGAAGGTTAGATTAGAAGAAATTACTAGAGAATCGAATTTGTCCTTTATTTGTCTGGGAATGGATGCTTTTGGACTTGAATCCGGTATAACTCTTTGGCCTTGGGAAGCCTGTGAGACCACATTTCTAGGAGGTTTGTCAGTGGCTGGGCCACCTGCATAAGGGAGGTGACTCACATACAGAGCTCAGCTCTTCTGTTGTGTGAAGGTCCAGGTGACCTTATGAGGAGCCTCCCAGTGGTGGGTGGAGTAACACTGGAAGCTTCTTCAAGGCCTTTGGTCCTTTCTGCCTGTCAGGATAAAAATTTAGGATTGGTGACTGAGGCTGCAGTGAAGACAAAGTCCTGTCAAAACTAGAACCCAAGCGGGGTCTCTGCAAAGCTGAGAGGGTGCGTTAGTTTATGGAGGTGTGAATGCTTCTTGGATAAGTAAGCAGAGTCCCTTGGTCAGAAGAAAGCAGGACATTTTGTGAATGTTGCAATGACTATAAAACTGTTATTGCTAACCCTGATATGGGTGGTGTCAGTGATAAAACACACCAACCAGGAAACAGGGTCAATTAGGTTGGAGAAGTTTTTCCAAAATTCCTAGTTCTTCCTTTGGCACAAACAGACCTGGTGCAGATATCTCTATACCAGCGGTTCTCAACCTGTGGGTCGCGACCCCTTTGGGGGTCGAACGACCCTTTCACAGGGGTTGCCTAAGCCCATCGGAAAACACATATATAATTACATATTGTTTTTGTGATTAATCACTATGCTTTAATTATGTTCAATTTGTAACAATGAAATTGGGGGTCACCACAACATGAGGAACTGTATTAAAGGGTTGCGGCATTAGGAAGGTTGAGAACCACTGCTCTATACTTTGGTACCTTCTTGATAAATAATTACCAAATTTCTGTCGATGATTGTGTTGATAATAAGTTAACTCTAAAATATTCCTAAGAAAGAGAATACTATGTTCGCCAGCCCAAGAGCAGGAAATGCCACATTGTTGTCAGCATGTTGAAGGTATAACACAGTAAAGGAAGAGGAATCCTAAGAAACTGGTTCATGAAAATCCTTGTAGGCCATTTTAAAAGATTTAAAGTGAAGCCCATTAATACATTTAAAACTGGAGGATAAAGTAACATGTTCATACTTGGAATTCAGACAGGTAATGATGATATGGAAGGTTTGAGGTAAAGAGACTTGTTAAATGACAATGGGATGATGCAGACAAGAGATAATGAATATCTAATTATCTAATTAAGGCCTTGGCTTGAAAGCATGAAGCAGATGAGAAGAATTCAAAAACTAGAAAGTACATTTGGTCTGACTTAGTGATTGTATTGGTCAGGCTTCTCTAGAGAAACAGAACCAATAAGATAAAATCCTATATATAAATTGGCCTCAATGATTTGTTATGGAAATTAGGTAATTGATTATGGAGATCGAAAAGTCCCATGATCTGCATCTACAAACTGGAAAACCAGGACCGCCAGTGATGTAATTGGGCCTGGGTCTGAAGGTCTCAGAACCTGGGACCATGGGATAAGTCCCAGCTGAGTCTGAAAGCCTGAGAACAAGGAGCATCTTTGTCCAATGTCTGAGGACTGAGAAGACAGATGTCTCAGCTCAGATGAATGAACTCTTCCTCTGCTTTTTCTGTTCTACCTGGGCCCTCAATGGATTGGGTGATGCCAGTCCACATTGGTGAGGACAATCCACTCAGGCTACTGTTTCAAAGGCTAAATCTTTTCCAGACACATGTCACAGACACACCCAGAAATCATGCTTACCAGCTACCTGGGCATCCCCTAGCCCAGTAAAGATGGGACATAAAATGAACCATCACAGTGATGAGTTAATATGAAAAGTGACTTAGAGGGAAGAGACAAAGGTGACTGTCAGGTTTCTGGTTTGGATGGTGGGCCTGTCAGAGTAGATGGTGGAACAATCAATTATGACAAGACACTTAGGCAGAGGAGAAGGTTTTGGGGAATGGAGGGCACCTTTTAGATATGCTGAGTATGAGGTATTGTGAGACAAGCAAGAAAAATGATCTGTCTAAAGCTCTGGTTAGAAGTCAAGGTGGAAATTTGGAAGTAGGAGACATTAACTTATGGGGAGCAATTAAGATAATGAAAGTGGATGTGCTGGCTTAGGGAAAGCCATAAGCATACATGAGGTAGAACACATTGGGCCTATGGGGATCAGGTGTTCTGGCCTGGAGATTCATTCTTCCCTATTTTGACAGCTCAGCAAGATGCCAACTAGGCAGTCCTGACTTAGCTCAGTGGAACAGCTGGACTCCAGAGCCCGTCCCTGTTTCTAGTACTGCCATGTTTTTTGAAAAGGAAGTTCCCAGTGTTAAATTGTTGCCTGGATTCCCCTGTCCCTTCTCAACTCTCCTATACATGTGTAGTGGGACACGAGTTTTTACGAAGTGACAGGGTCTCTCTCAGGGCCCTTCCCAGAGTGCATGTAGCCATGTCCAGCCTACACAGAGCTCTTAGTGGGTGAGCTCTCACGCCTGCATGTTCTCTGCCACTCCTCTCTCATAGGTTCCCCCCAGTATATATTTTTTTTACATTTTCAATGCATAACACTGGTGTGGTGGTGGTCATGGTAGATGTGTTTCTGTGCCCTTGTCCATGACCTCTGCCCTTAACTGACTTGAGGGAAGTAGACCTGGATCAGTGAAATGACCTGAAAGCAAGGTTCTTGCTAACATAATACCTAGACTCTCACTGGAAATTAGCTAGAAAGATAGGTGCATGTAATTTATTCCAATCAGAAGTCAGTACAAGATTTTATGCAAGAGAATGACATGACTTTCAGTTCTCCTTTGGAGTATTAGCATAACATTTCATAATAAAATTAAAAACCAGACCCTTTCAGACTGTTTTTGAAAGTAGGCTCTCAGAGTAGAGAAGGGGTCCTGGACTCCGGACTCTGGTTCTTCCTCTAGAAATGCCTCAGTGTAATTTCTTTCTAGCTACTGTTTTGGCCAATTCAGCACAATGGGGACAGTTTCACTCTAAGGCCCTTCCTTTTAGACCCCTTCAGTATACCGCTGCAAGGCCCAATGTTTTCACTCTATTTTAACATTTTATAAATACTTACTCAAATGAGACTTTACTAAAATTAAGGACTTCTTTAAATGACAAATATTTTATAGCAAATAAGTATTGAGTGTTTACTTCATGCAGGGGGTTGTCTAGAGTGCATTACACATAAAAACGTATTTGATCTCCACAGCAACCCCATGAGGTAAGCCCTGAGATTATTCCCATTTTAAAGAGAATGAAGGAAGGTAGTCAGAGAGTCAACAACTGTCCCAAGATTACTCAGCTAATCAGTGGTGGAGTCAGGATGTGACTGAGGACAGTTGGCCTCCATGGCTCTTGCTGCAAATGCTCTGATCTGACGCCTCTTCATAGTAAACAGAAAATAACACACCTCTAAGGAACCTTGCAGTCTATGGCCTGCACTCTCGGGTTCAGAGTCCATAAGTATTTCATGGCACATAGAAAGTAATTTCTCCCTTCTGGCTCCTAGACTAGTCCTTTGTTCCAGACATCAGCTCAGCACCCAGTGCTCAGGGGTCCACACCTGAACCTCTACCACTGAAAAAACCCAGGCCCTAGGGATCTATAACCAAAGAGGGAGGTGAAAGTCCTTTCCTTTCAATAGTCTAGAGTTCTGGCTGAGGCATGTGCTCTGTCTGGGAGATTGGCAACAGGAATCCTGTCCTTTATCTGCCTTGGCTCCACCTCCACTAGGGAGTGGGTCTCAGCTTTGTATTTCATGAACAGAGAAACCCAAAATACAAACAGGAACTGCCCACTTGTTCCACCCTTGTGTAGGTTGCTGTGTGGGGTGGTTGGCAATTTCTTGATTCCTCTAGAACTCACCTCTCTCCCTCTGTCTCCGTCTTCATTTTTGTTTCTTCCTCTGTCTCTATCTTTATTTCTGTTTCTGTCTCTGTTTCTCTCTCTGGTTCCCATTGTGACCTGCCTCTGATTTAATTAATCACTAGCTTGCTGCCTTCCCCTCTGGCTAGTCCGTAGGCGCCCTGGCACAGTGATTTGCCCTTTGTTCTTGTGGCACCTCTCCCTTGCACATGGCAGGTTCATACAAATATGCGTTTGATGGATGAATGAATTAACTTCATGGAGTCCAATCCTATTTTTTAGTATCCAGTCTCCTTCCCTCAGATTCCTCTCTCAAAAGGCCTTCTGAATTGTTTAATTTGTTGAATATTTTAAAAACAGATCATGCAGTTCAGCGGTAACTTAATATATTCCTCCAGAATCTTCTATTAATTAACTTAGTGATTTAACAACACAGGACTTTGTCATTTTATAGTGCTTTGCTAATACTTCATTTTTATTCTTATCTTATTTCCCCACCCCCTAAGCTGAGATAATTTTTACTCTCTCCCATGCAGCACTTTTTATCCCTCATAATCAATATTAATTTCATTCCCAGATCATATTTTGAGAGGGAGCTGTTTTCTTGGTTCAGGTTTGGAGATCAAGAGGTAGTTTGTAGAGTCTGTGTTTTCAAAGAAAATTTCTTATTAAGATCATTATCTGGCAGGCTGGCAAGATGATTTCAATCTTGTTGGTGCAGAACTCACACGCTGATGTGTTGCTGCTTCAAGGTGACTGGGCCACTCTTCAAGGTGGGTTGCCACAGCTTGGGTGAAGTGGGCATGGCAGGTGCGAGGGAAGGAAGCCAACAAGCAGGTGGTGCTCGCCCGGTCGCCCTGGATGCCCATGCAGTTGGCACAGCGGGGCTTGGCGTGGGAAGACTGAAGCACACCTCTCCAAGCTCTCAGCGGCATTTGACACTGTACGGAATGAAGGTTCTAGGAACGAAGCCATCAGTGGGAGTGGGCCAGCAGGAAAAAGGTGGGGAAGCCAGTGAGCAGATATCAAAAAGTAACTTTGAGGAGACTCGCAAGTGATTGGAGAACACATCTCTGGATATTGGTGGGGAATTTTTGCTCCATGTTCCAGGCACTTTGTTAATTCAGGGCATTTCATTTGTTATAACACAAGGGTTTTTTGGTAGATTTTTTTTTATTTGGGTGAATAATAGGATTTACTTGTTCATCATTTAAAAAGCCAAGAAGTTGCTATACAATTGCAGAATGGGAACAAAATAAGAAATCACTTTTGTTCTTTTTGGAATCAGCATCCTGAAAATTCAGAATGAGTCTTTATTTTCTTGGCTTGTTTTTTTCGTCAGGAGAATGTTATCAACTGAGTAATTATGCAGCGGTTCACATGGGGGAAACAGAGACAGTGGAGGTAGCTTTTTAAACAAAGGGAAGCAAAGAGCATCATGGCTCATTCAGAAAGGAGGCCGTCTGATTCATAACTAGATCCATGAGATGAGGGAACTGGAGGCAGAGCACAGCCAGAGGGTGGGAATGAAGCCTTCGTATTTTCTTTACAAGCACACTCTGTTTCTTTTCCCCCACTCTTTATTTTAAACAGCTAAGTGAAAACTGTCCTAGCACCATTTCCCTTTCTCCCCTTCCCTTGCCAATTTTCTTCTGCTCCCTCTCTCCCTTTATCTGCTTCTTCTCTCTCTTCTTTTTCTCCTGTTCAACATTTCCTCCAAATTTCTCTCTCAGATACCCCCCAAGAATACATGCTCAGTTTAAAAAATGACCATTCTTGCCTGGCCGGCATGGCTTAGCAGTTGAGCATCAACTTATGAACCAGGAGGTCATGGTTCGATTCCTGGTCAGAGCACATGCCAGGGTTGTGGGTTCAATCCCCAGTGTGGGGCGTGCAGTAGGCAGCCTATCAATGATTCTCTCTCATCATTGATGTTTCTCTCTCTCTTCTCCCTCTCCCTTCCTTTCTAAAATCAATATAAATATATTTAAAAAGAAGTCAGTAATGACCATTCTTTTCTTCAGGTGTTTCTTTTGGGTGGGCTTACATACTTGACGGCTCCTACTCAGAGCAGCAGGTCCCTGATACACACATTTCAATCATTTCTTTGCTACGAAGGTCCTATTACGGTATGTTTTGTATTTTCATTTTCCTGATTTCATTTAATCTTCGAAAGCACCTGGAAGGAGGCAAGAAAGTATCTTCCCAGTTTTGCAGATGAGAAAAGAAAACCAAACCAAAACAATTCCCATGCTCAGGCTGCCTTGACTAGTAAGACAGGCTTCGGAGCCAAAGCATGTTTCTTTCTTTATTCCAAGCCCGTTGCTCTTCCTCCCGCTCCAGCTTTCCGGGAGCACTGCAGCACTCTCCTAACTTGTCTCGAGTTCTCTCCTGCCACTCTGCATTGTGTTCTTCAAGTAGAAGCTCAAGTGGTCCTTTCAAAGTGCAGATCTTGCCTTATCATGCCGTCAATGGCTTCCCTTTGTTCATAGGATCAAGAGTAATATCTTTCACGTACCCACAGGTCAGTGCAGGGCCCACCTGTCTCTGGGCTTCATCTGGCCTCTGCTTCCCAGGCTCTCCTCTCTAAGCACATGGCTCTTCTCCAGCCCCTTGCTTTGCTTGGCCCCTCCCACCACAGCCTCTTGCTCTGCTCTTCCTGTTCCTGCCTTCAGGTTTTGGCTCAAGCGTCGATTCTTTGAGTAACCCTTCTTTTTTAAAAAAATATATATATTATTGATTTTTTACAGAGAGGAAGGGAGAGGGATTAGAGCTAGAAACATCGATGAGAGAGAAACATCAATTCAGCTGCCTCCTGCACGCCCCCCACTGGGGACGTGCCTGCAACCAAGGTACATGCCCTTGACTGGAATCGAACCTGGGACCCTTCAGTCCCAAGGCTGATGCTCTGTCCACTAAGCCAAACCGGTTAGGGCTGAGTAACCCTTCTTGAATACCTTTCTTGTACCTCCCCCACCCCCACCCAGATCAGATCCCTTTCTTCTATCTTCTCAGGGCACAATAGAAATTTTACACTCATGTGTATGAAATGTTGCGTATACTTTACAAATATATGATTAACATTTATCTCCTCCAATAGACGTTAAGCTCCATGAAACCAGAGGCTATGTCTTTATTAGCTCACAATTATAATCAATACCAGGTTCGATTCCGGTCAAGGGCATGTACCTGGGTTTTGGGCACATCCCCAGTAGATGTGCAGGAGGCAGCTGATCGATGTTTCTCTCTCATCGATGTTTCTAACTCTCTATCTCTCTCCCTTCCTCTCTGTAAAAAATCAATAAAATATATTAAAAAAAGAAAAAGAAAATTAAAGGCAGCTCAGGATAGCCTTGAAAGGTAACAGCAACTATTAATGGAGGTGGTAAGTAGCACACAATTCTCTAGATGTAGCATCAAATGCCGTCTTTGGTGGAGTCTTTCTTGATCACCTCAGGTCCAGTGGATGTTTCCAGCTCTTTTTCCCTGCACACTTAATACAGTCTTATACAGGGGTCCTCAAACTTTTTAAACAGGGGGCCAGTTCACTGTCCCTCAGACCGTTGGAGGGCCGGACTATAGTTTAAAAAAAACTATGAACAAATTCCTATGCACACTGCACATATCTTATTTTGAAGTGAAAAAACAAAACGGGAACAAATACAATATTTGTATTTGCATGTGGCCCGCGGGCCGTAGTTTGAGGACCCCTGGTTTTTATATGTTTAAATACCTGGATCCCCAACTTACCTCCAACTCTCTCATGGCAAGGATCATCTGTTTCTATTTGCTTGTCCACTTCATCACATGATTTCTAAAATGGCAGGAGTTTAATATTTGTGGAATAAATGATCTTGCACTTACTAAGGAAAGCCAGACCACACCCATCTACAATAGAAAGAACTGACTAAACTAGTGTTACACAGAGTTAAGAGGGTAATATTGGATCACAAGCCAATGAGGAGTCATTTCCAGCTTTCTTTGTTCTCGCTCCCACCCCTACATCTGCTTCACTAAAGAATGATGAGAAATAGATGATATGAATCTTGTCCTCCTGGTTATCATCCCAGGTTTATTATATCTCTTCCACGGGACACTTGTGGTTTATTGTCATACACACCCTGGATCTAATTTTGTCATCTGTAAGATTTGTGACCTTAGACAACTCACTTGGGCTTCCTATCTCTCACCACAAAGTAGAGATAATATCTTCTTCTCAAGGTTGTCACGTGGCTTTTGAGACAGGTACCCATTTCACCAGCCTGTGCACACTCCCAGCCTCCCCTTCCCGCACCCCAGGAGCCCTGGCCCACCTAAGAACGTTTTGTCTGTCAGAAGCCTCCACAGTTTCCTTTGCTTCCTCCTCATGAGAACTTGGCCTTTGACAGCTAGTTCTTCATTTTTGTGTGTGTGTGTGTAATGCAGAATCAAACAAATGAATAAAAGGAGTCATGACAAGAGAAGTGGGAGATAACAGAGAAAGGAATAAAAGAGCAGGGCCTCATGGGGAGAGACTGGGGGTATTCAGAGAGGGCTCCATAGGAGCTCTGGGGCAGGGCAGCAGTGGAGTTGAGAATCAATGTGTTATGATTGTTTGTTTTAAGAAAATATTGCTCTGTGTGTTTTTTTAATTGGATTCTCTTTATATAGTTTAAGAGAGTTAAACTGGCAATTTCTTTTAATCTTAGTTATGACTTTCAGGCTGTGTCCCTTTGCATGAAACAATACTCCAGGACTGCACCACATGGAGGCCCAGCTCTCCTTGAGTGCAGACCTAGATGATGCCCGGAACCTCATGGCCACTTAATACACTACTTCCATTCTTCCTACATCCTATGGTCTTACTGACACCATCCGGGTCAAGTAGACAAAGTGAAAAGGCCGACGAAGGAAGTTATTGATGTAGGTCCCCCCTGAAGCCTCCTTCGCTTCAATGATTTGAGTGTTTCTAGGAGAAATGTGTTTGAAGCTCAAATTACTCACATAATTGATCCGAGTCTCTGCTTCCCTTGCCCCCGAGTCAGAAAGCACTGCAGTTGCAAAGTTGGCTTCTGCGGTTCACTTTTCTTTCCTAGGTGGTTTTGTTGAAAATGGTGAATAACATCTGATGCTCTCAAGCCAGCTGCCAATCACAAGTGAGATGCTTGGGTCCAACTGGCTAGATGTGAGTTGGCAGGCAGGTCAGCCTCTGGGGCCCGGGCTGTGTGATGATTCAAACCGCCAGAGCCCGGAGACCTTTCCAATCGATGTGGGCAGGTTCAGGGCTCTGCAGGGAGGGACAAAGGCTCTGAACGGCAGTTAAAAAAAAAAAAGGAAGAAAAAGAAATAAAAAACACACAAATAAAAACCCAAGTAGAGAAAGATTTTAGCATCAAAGGAAATACATGTTATGAAAAGACGGAGAGAAGTTTCTGATGATTTAAACCTCATTGGCTCCCGCCTCTCCCTCTTGACTCTCTTGTCTCCGTTCTGGGGAAAATGGAAAGAAACATTCTTCCTGATTTTTGTCAAGTGAAAGATGCTTAATATGGTAATCAGCCCCTCCTGAGGAGAGCGTGTGTGGCAGCTCGCAGCCCCAGCAGCAATGATAATGCAGCCCCAAATTGTCTCCGGTCTTGGCTGAGACCACAAAGGTGAAGGAGAGAGGGGGGAACCGAAAGAAGATATTTTAATCATGCATCCAGGGGCATTCTGGGCTTCTCAAATCATGGGGAGCAAAGCTGGTCGTGGGGGAGGCTATACAGATCCTGGCTAGTTTTAACCTTGACACTTACTGAACCTGGGTTTTGGTCATTACTTCTGTCTTTAATTTCCATGGCTTCGTCCTCCCCTGCAGGGACCAGGCACTTGCTTAGGAACCTGTGCTGAATCCTAATCGGCTTGTGTTCTCACATGCCCGCCGACCTTGACATCAAAGGGGATGAGGGACAGCCGTGGACCAGGCGGACCCGCTCCTTTAGCCTGGCTCCCCTGACAGGACAACAGTGGCTGCTGCTCTCCCATTCAGTACCCGTTTGGGGTGTTCTCAAGGCCCATCCAAACCAGCTTTTACCCTCAAGGTGTTTGGAGGGAGTCCCTTTAGAGCAGTGGTTCTCAACCTTCTGGCCCTTTAAATACAGTTCCTCATGTTGTGACCCAACCATAAAATTATTTTCATTGCTACTTCATAACTGTCATGTTGCTACTGTTATGAATCGTAATGTAAATATCTGATATGCAGGATGGTCTTAGGCGACCCCTGTGAAAGGGTTGTTCGACCGCCAAAGGGGTCGTGACCCACAGGTTGAGAACTGCTGCTTTAGAGCAAGCCTTGCTAAGGAGCCCTGTCATGGTCTCTCGCTGTACATCCATCACCTGCCCCTTCAGCCCTTTACCTGGAGGTGACATGACTTGATGAAAACGTGAGCTTTGGAGCCAATGACCTGCTTGCTCAGTTACCTGCCAGTTGTACCACCTTGGGAAGGGGTGGGATCACCAGGCAGAGTACAGACCAGTCAGGAGAGAGAGACAGACACAGAGGCGGAGCAATGGAAAGAGAGAGTGGCAGGAACTAGCTCACTGCCTGGCTCCTCGAAGGCCCTCAGGCCAGGGCAGGCGCGCTCAGCCATCCTGCAGACACGGACCTGGCTCTCTGCCTGACACTGAGCCGGGTCCCAGGGTCACAAGAGGAAAAACATCCTTCCCACAGAGAACTATTTGGGAATCTAAGATTATTTTTAATCGCTGGCATAAAGAAACTACAGACTACACCGCAATCTCTGCGACTGCGGCAGCCACGCCTGAAGATCGCTGTGCAGTACAAATACCAGGCAGGCATTCTGACATGTTAATGACATCTCCCACCAGAAGCCTCCTCAGTGTGCCTCTGGGCTGGTTCACATCACTGGTGATTAAAGAAACAAACACAAGGGCTTGCAATAAACATTGAGAGAGCTGCTGCTGCGGACTATGAAAAACGCCCTGTGGGTGAGAAACAAAGGCTTCAGGGAAGCTCTCACTTTCTCAGACACAAGGTGATAAAGTTTGTGGACTCCCAGAGAGGGGGAGGCACTCGCTCTGAGGTCCGAGTCCCAGGTGATGAGGGCTAAACTGTAATCTGCTATGCTCTGTCCCATCTGCTGTGCTCTGTCCCCAATGCCTGCAGAAGTGGGACCCTATTGTAATGAGGGCTCTATAATGCAAGCTCTTTAAAAAAATTTTTTTTCCTCTTCATTGATTCATGTATACATTGCAAGCCTCTCTAGCAGAGCTTCGGGAAGGAGATATTTGGGGATGGGAGAGGGGATAGGGTTTTAGTGAGTCCCATAGCCCAGGGCCTCTGAATCATTTTTTTTGTACAGGGATTACTCAGGAATGTCCTTGATTTGGGGCAGGGCCTGAGAATCTGAATTTCTAAAGATCCGGGGTATTGCTGGTCCTCAGACCACACTCTGAGTCACGAGGTACAACCTTTCCGCTGTCATCTCTGCCCTTATGCTGAGGGCCAGGAGCACTGGGCCTCTGTCAGAGCCAGGAGGGGCCTGATTCAATCGATTTTCCTCTCGGACCACATTTCACATCCTGCTGGTTCTGCTGCAGCTGGGCATCACACTGGATTTGTCAGGTGCATCCCCCAGCCTCCTGGAGACCCCTCGGAAGTCAAACACCGCTGCATGACTTCCAGGGAATGAGCCAGCAAGAATTCTACCTCTGATGGCTGCCGCTCTTCCCAGGTTTCAACGATGATAATTAAAGGCCCACATGTTTCCAGGTAAGTGTTGGCGATCGGCTGGCAGGCTTGAACCCAGCAGCTTCCTCGGAGGTCGATAAGCATTGGGGAAATATTTGTCATGCTGAGCAGGGCGCCACAAATTGCCCGGCATCTGGAACAAATTGCTGTCTGGGTACCTGGGCTGCAGAGGAGCAGGCGAGAAAAGGTGATTAAAGGAGAGAAGCAGAGGCTCCTGGCTTTGCAGGCAGGAGAGGGCGGCCTGCAGGACCATGGGGATGCTGTGCAGCCTCCGTGTCCAGTGGTGGGGAGCAGCATACCCCTGGGAGAGCTGGGGAGCAAGTCCACTCACTGGCAACCAAGAGAATGGGGTTTGCAGAGAGTGTTGAGAAGGTGGACTCCTGAGAGGGGGAGGCACTCACTAAGGATAGAGTGTCAGGTCACACTGAGGCCCAAGTCCCAGACCCAGGCGTTGAGGGCTAATCTATCACCTCCTGTGCTCTGTCCCAAATGCTTTACTCTGAATCCTCCTAACAACCCTTTGATGTAGGTAGGTTCTTTTTTTAAATTTTTTTTAACATATTTTTATTGATTTCAGAGAAGAAGGCAAAGAGAGAGAGAGAGAGAGAGAGAGAGAGAGAGAGAGAGGAGAGAGGAAGAGAAAGATTAATGATGAGAGAATCATTGATTGGCTGCCTCCTGCTCACCCCACACTGGGGATTGAGCCCACAACCCAGACATGTGCCCTGACCGGGAATCAAACCATGACCTCCTGGTTCATAGATCAATGCTCAACCACTGAGCCACACCAGCAAGGTGAGGCAGGTAGATTCTTTTTTATTCCCATTTTATTGGTGAAAGAATTGAGGCTCAGCAAGGTGAAATGAGTTGTCTGAGAACACACCCCTGGTAGGTGAAGTCGTGGTGACTGAGGAAAGTGGGCAGCAGCCTATGAAGACACTGATTGCAGACTCAACAAACAGGCCAGGGTGCTACCAGCAGTCTCTCCCCTCCTGTCAATGCCAACCTCCTGGCCCTGGGCACTCCTGCAGGGCAGAATTCCCTCTGCCCCTGACCTCTCTGCCCACTGCAGCCCCAAGTCCAAGTCTGCATCACACTCATTCCTGCCTCAGTCCCTTCCTCTTGGTAATACCATCCCGATTGCCACTGGAACTCTGCATGTCCCACCTCCATTGCCTCTTATCTATGTCCTCTGAAATGATCAAGATGACAGGTGGCAGGGCTGACAAACCTCACCCATGCTGGCCGGGCACTGGGAGTGGGCTGCCCCTCACAGCCCTACTGTGCCATTCTCCCCACAAGGGGCACCTATAGCTTCCAGGTTGGCAGCACACTGCCCAGCAGAAGCTTAGCCCTGAGTTCATGACCCACAACTGCTCCCACCTGGGGCCACAGGCAAAGGAAATGACACATTAACCTGTCAGCCATGAAGATTCGTGCCCTGGAACTTAACACAACTCACCAGTGTTCTCAGCCAGTTCCACTTCTGATGCTTCCCACCTTCGAACTGTTCTCTAATAGTTTCTCTCTTCCCACTTCTTGAACTATTTCTTCCCTTTCATTTCTTCCCTTCTCTCTGGAAGTATACTGCTTCCCCTAACAGGCTGACAAAAGGCCATTCCAAACATATATTCACTTCCTAAACCCTGGAACCTGTGGCTGTCACGTTAGGTGGCAAAAGATGGGATTAAGTTAAATATGTGAAGGAAGAAGTTTATCCTGGGTTCTCTTTATAGGCCCTGCATTCAATCATAAGTGACTTTATAAGAGAGAGATGGGGAAGTTTTGGAAACAGATACACAGAGGAGAGGCAAAAACAGACAGACAGTTGTACTAGTCAGGATTATATATGTAAATATATGTGAATATGATTATACATGTATATGTAATTATATACTATAGATACATGAGAATCCGTGGAGAGAGAGAGAGGTTGAGAGAGGAGTTACTATGAAGCACTGGCTAACATGATGAGGAGCCTCACTCAATCTGCTGGTCACAGCTGGGCAGTCAGGAAAGCTGCTGGTGCAGTTCCATTGGAGTCAAAGGCTGAGGCCGAGGACCAGGAAGGCGGATGGAGTGAGTCTCAGTCTAGGGCAGGAGGGGGCCCATGCCCTTGCTTAAAGGTCAGGAGAGAGAGCATTCTCCCTTCTGCCTTTCTCTTCTCTGCAAGCCTCCTGGGGTTGGAGGAGGCCACCCATATGGAGAGGAAGGTCTGCTTTACTCCAGGATTCAAATGCTAATCCCACTGGAGCACCCTCTGGGTACTCCCAGAAGTAATGTTTAGGCAAATACCTGGGCACCCTGTGACTCAGTGAAGTTGAGGCATAAAATGAGCCTCCACAATGTGGGGGTGGAGCAGCCACAAGTCAGGGACTGCCAACAGCCCCAGAACCTGGAAGAGGCAGGGACCAGGGTGTCTCCCAGGGCCTTTGGGGGGTTGGCAGCCCTGCCCACACTCGATTTGGGACTTCTGGCCTCCAGGTCTGTGAAAGAATACATTTCTAGTGTCTTAGCCATCCAGTTTGTGGACATTGGTTGCAGCAGCTCCAGAAATGAATATACCCCATTGAATAAAATCATCCTTTTAAATACTGTCTCTCCCCAGCAACTTTTGAATTTCTTTCCCACCCTTATTATCCCAGTTTAACAGTCTGTACTCTTTCCACCTCCTCACTCTGTGTGCTTCCCCTCATTGCCCTACAATCAGGCTTCCTGGCCCTAAATAGGTCGCCAGTAACCTGTCCAAGGTCCGGCCCATTGGCCCAGCCTGCTGTGTTCCCGCTTCCTTCCTCTCTGACATCACATGGGCTTTGACCATCCTTTCTGTGCGGCTGCTCCCTCCTCTGAGGCTTCCCTTCCTCTGCCAGTCTTTGAAACACTGACTCTTACCTGGATGCTCTCCCTGGCTCACCTCTCCTCTCAGTCCACACGCCCTCCCCCCAAGGGTTGATGGCCATTTGGGAGGATTCTGCTCAAACCTCATTTCAAATCTGAATCACGGCTCCCAAGCTAAGCTGACTATAACTCCTCTGGGTTTGCTAGGATCACAAATAGCCATCATATATTGCCACTAAACCAAAAGGGTATTAAATTTATCAGAAGAGGCCATTGTCACTGCAGGATTCGCACACACAAACTTTAATCAGAGCCCGTGTGGTCAGCTGTCCTTGCTTTCCAAACATTCCTTGTCCTGCTCTGTGATGGCTCCGCCTGAGGGGGAGCGGAAATAGCTTCTCTGCAGCTGGGGGTCAGGCAGGCCTCAACCTTTGCACCAGGCAGCTCCATCACAGGTTGTTTTTTCTTTTCATTTCTTTTAGGCTCATTCAGTAGTTTGAGGGGAAAAATGGAAGGCCATCATTTGGCATGAGCCGAGCCCATTTGCCACTGGCTCATCTGACCATGTGATACAGTCACTCTTCTAGTTGCTATCAAACGAGAAAGGATCAGCAAAAGGCCTTGGTGAGGAATAAGTAGAGGGGTTGGTGGCTGCCTAGCTCAGCTGGAGAGGTGGCCCAAGGGGCTGGAAAGTACAGTGGTTTGTACTAGGCTAGGCCTGGGCCTTTATATTTTGAGGAACAGTCAACAACTCTGAAAGCTGGGAGTCAGATCATTTTCCTGAGGACAGTTTCTCAGGCAGAGGTATTTTCAGCAATTAGACACGTTTCTCTGAGAATCAAGCTGCCAGGTCAGTGTGGACAACCCCCGTCTTCTCCTCTACCCTAGGCTACTCCTCCACTTTATCTTGGCATCAGCCTGGATGTAATTATTGCCTTGAATTCCCATGTACACCTCACACTCAGATTCCAAGCTGAATATGTTAACTTTTCCCTCTTACATTTAAATTTTTCAGTTGCCCTTCTAAATCTCTCTTGAATCTTCCCTCTCTCCTTCATCCTGAAACTCCCTTGATTGTACCGCCTTGGACAAGCTCTTGACCTCCGCGGACTTAATTTGCTCTTCTGTAAAATATAAATTTTAATAGTGCTTTCCTAATAGAATTACTGTAAAAATTAAATATGTAATACATTGAATTTGAATGAGGTCTGGCACGTAACAAGCCCTCAATAAATATTAGCTCTATTGTTATTGGTTTAAGATCTCCATCATCTTCTCTACATAAAGCGATGGTGTTATTGACTAAGAGGCTTTCTTATTTTGTCCTGCTCAACACTTCTTCTTTCCAGAGCTCCCCGAGTGACTGATGATTTGACACACAAATCTAAGTGTATCATTTCTCTTTTTAAACTCTTCAATGCTTCCCCATTACCTACAGGATAAGACAAGAGTTTCTTAAGGTAAATGAGCTCCTCCGTGACACAGCTCCTGCCTAACTCTCCAGCCTCGCCCCTGGCATTTCCTGACTCATATTTTATTTTCCGTCAATACTGAACTGTGCAGATAATAACTTCATCGGGAGATGGAGGAGTGGGTGCCTGTGCTCACCTTATTCATTTTCTCTGACGCGCCCTCCCCCCACATCGAACCCACCTCTTTGTTCACATGGCCAACCCTCATCAATTTAAGACTTAATCTGTGCGTGTCCCCCTGTATCCCTCTGCCAGCACCTTTACCGGCAGTGTACATACCGAACTCACAGCCTCTGTACATGTCTAGATCATAGAACTGAAAAACCCGAACCTGTGATTGTGTTTCTCTCCTCTCTCTCTCTCCCTCTCTCCCTCTCTCTCTCTCTCTCTCTCTCTATATATATATATATATATATGTATATATATATATATATAATTGAATCTTTATAGAGAGGGAGAGGGATAGAGAGTCAGAAACATCCATGAGAGAGAAACATTGATCAGCCGCCTCCTGCACACTTCCCACTGGGTATGTGCCTGCAACCAAGGTACCTGCCCTTGACCGGAATCGAACCCGGGACCCTTGAGTCCACAGGCCGAAGCTCTATCCACTGAGCCAAACCAGTTAGGGCTCCACACCTTTTTCTTCTTCGCATTCACCACATGTGGCACAGCACACAGTAGAGGTCTTATAGTGTTCGCTGTGCTTGTTGTCCCTTCTGTGGAGATCCATAAAATTTGAAGTCAGTTAAGGCAACAGGGCTGGGTATAAAATGCAGAAGACTAAAACACAGGTTGAGATGGATCTAGGGGAGTGAAAAGGCTGGGGGTGGCCACATGCACAGTCCTTGAAGTGGTCCCTACTAGAGGCAGGCTGAGGGAGGTAGAGGGGGTTTTAGTTGAGTTGCCTGTCACTTAAGGGAACTCTTCTGCCCCTGGGCCAGCATATGGGTCCAGTCCCCCAGTCCAGGAAGACCCAGGAACCAGAGGGAGCAGGTGCCAATGCCTCTCCATAGCCACACGGGGCATGGAGAGCTGGTTCAGGTCCTGCCATGAAGGATGATTGGCCAGACCAAGGTGAGGGGACTCAGGCAGGACCCAGTCATCTGAACACAGCATGACAGGAGAGGGGTGGGGTAGACGTTGATAGCCACGGTGAGGATGCCCAGTGCCGTCCTTGGCACTGTTGGCACTAGAAGAGAGTGGCAGCTGGAAGCCCTCTGGGACCAGGTGCCAGGGTCCTGGTGAGGAAGGCGTTCATTGCAAACTTACTGGGTCTTGCTGGCCCCGCAATGTACCATGGTTCCTCATTCTTCGATGCAGCACCAGCTCTGTGACAGCATGCTTCATTGATGTAAAGGCGCACACTTCCACAGGCAACAAGCACAGGGATTGGGAGAGGTGTCCCAATTTCAGAAATAGTAAAAAAAAAAAAAAAAAAAAAAAAAAGGAAGCCACCGAATTCGTCTTCTGCAGAGAGGAATAGCTTTCATTAGCTCTCTGGAAGGGGGCATGACTGGTCCCACAGGGAGGTGCAGGCAGAGCAGGCAACCTGGGGGGCAGGGTGCTCAGGTTACAGTGGGGGAGGGGCAGGGAACCTCCTCCTGCCTCTGAGACCTCCTGCTGGCTACACCCAGGCCCCAGTGCTCCACTGTCAGGCCGCAGAGGCCCTGTGGGCTTCCCTGTCCCTCCTTCCACCGCTCCGAGGAGCAGGCTGGCCCCATTCTCCCTTTGCAGGCTGTCTTCCAGGATTTCTTAGGAGGTCCCAGCTCCTCAGTCTCCTGTCCAAGGGCTCTGCGTCCTTCTCTGTCGTGAAAATGCTGCCCCGTGTCCCCCCGAACGCAGGGCAGGTTGGGTTCTCTCCTCAGAGGAGCCGAGGAGCAGCTGTCTGTCCCTCTTGCGGGGGTTTTGTGCTGGTTCTTCATCTTTTCCTGGGTTTGCCGCCCCAGATGACGGATATTCCATATGCGCCCTCTTCACCTCCTGTGCACTGGCAAGAAGCAATTTATCACTGAATTTTTAAAATCCTCATTAAGGCAAATTAAGGCAGCAAAGCTGGCAACAGAGGGTTTTTGGAAAAAAAAATAGTGTTCATGAAATATTTATTAAAACAGCCATTGTAATAAATATTTGAAAAGCAGTTATTAACGTTAAATCATATCAGTGTCAAGCATACGTTAGACACCGTCTGTTCTGCTAATTGAGTGTCAGGGTCAGACGAGCAGGTCGGCGTGGCAGCGTGTTCCTGCGCTCTGCCGGCTCCAGGGGTCTCCAGCCAAGGCCACTCCGGAACCGAGGTCACCCCGACCTGGAGGGGCTCCCCCAGAACCGAGGTCACCCCAACCTGGGGCTCCCCCAGAATTGAGGTCACCCCAACTTGGGCCCCCCCCAGAATCGAGGTAACCCCAGCCTGCAGCTCGCCCAGAACCAAGACTGGCCCGACCTGGAGGAGCTCCCCCAGAACCGAGGTCACCCCGATCTGGAGGAGCTCTTGGGGAGCACGGCCTCTAACAGCTCCTGGTCCAGCTGGAGAAAAAGACAGGAGGTTGAAGCAGCGGGAACTTGGCAAATCAGCTGCAGGAGGGAACTGCGGGGTCCCTGAAACTGAGAAGCGATCTGCCCAAGATAAAGACGTCTTCGGAGATGAGAGTAGCAGAGTCACCGTTAGTTAATCCCAGGAAGTACGGGTGGGCCCTGGAATAAGCCCTGAGCCTGGCCAGTGTCGGCTTCACTGCACCATGCTGGTTTTGTTTCTGTTTGTTTTGCTTTCCCTCTTCACAGATGCAATCTGTCTGTCCATCTGTGACCCTATCCGACCCAGCGCCTCCAAATCCCACGTCTCCCCGTGACATGCACTGTATGTATTCATGAGGGACACAGCACATGCCTGCCTGTGCGACCGCAATTCAGACTTCTCCCTAAATCAGTGATGGCGAGCCTTTTGAGCTCGGCCTGTCAGCATTTTGAAAAACCCTAACTTAACTCTGGTGCCATGTCACATATAGAAATTTTTTGATATTTTCAACCATAGTAAAACAAAGACTTATATTTTTGATATTTATTTTATCTATTTAAATGCCATTTAACAAAGAAAAATCAACCAAAAAAAATGAGTTCGCGTGTCACCTCTGACACGCGTGTCATAGGTTCGCCATCACTGCCCTAAATCGTCCTCTGCATGTCCTGCTCTTGATTTCGCCCGCCTCCATCCTGGCACATGTTTTCTCACTTCCATCCCTACCTCCTGGGTGGCTATTTATTAGTCTTTTTCTTTAATATAAAAGAATTGTAAAGGAGGAAATGCAGGCAGTTCATAAACTCATCACCCAGAACCAACGCTGCCATCTGACCCTGCTCTTCGGGCCTCGTTGGTGGGGCTGTGGCTCCTCTGTCCTGGCCATTGTCCCATGTGCCCCACCCTCTGCAGGGACATTGACTCTTCTTCAGTTCCCAGGGCTCTCTGAGCTCCTTCTGGCCAGGAGGCTGCTGTGTATGCTATTGCCTAGGCCTGGAATGCTTTTCTTGCCATCTTAGTAATAAGCTACCTCTTCCTCCTCCTTCAGTTCTCTGCTTAAATGCCTCCTCCTAGGGTCCTGTTCCTGTGATAGGCTTTGGTAGCTCCTCATACCTGTCCTCAGACCTCATCCCAGCTGTCATTTTTCTGTCTGAGGGACGATTGGACCCATGCCTGCTTTTCCAACCTGCTCTGAGATCCACGAACAGAAAGATGTCTGAGCCCACTTGAAATGTTAGCACCTGGCACCGAGCCTGGCCATCCACAGAGCAGCACAGAGCAGGTGCTAAATAAACATTTGTTGAGTGGATACATTAAGGAGAAAATGAATAGGTGGGTCTCCTCACAAACTGTGTTGCAAAAACTCCTACACGTTGACTTCATATAAACACATATTTGCAGATAACTACGTTTATGAACCACTCTACGTGATGCCGTTTATTTAACACAGCGACCAAACAATAGGCATATTCCCATGCTCTAGTTCTTGTGAAAACAGGACTCAGAAGTTAGGTAATGTGTTTAGGGCCATACAGCTACTACAGAGTAGGTCCCAGGCTCATTGGCTTCTGATTTCATTCTCCCTCCAGTACATCTCGCAGCTTCCTCGAAAGGTTAGCTTCCTCATGAAATATTCCAGCGCATAAACCACAGCGAATATATGAATGTAAAGGCTCGCTTTCTTGGTGCTATCGTTTCCTCCAGTCATTCCCTGTGACCACTACCCAGGAAAGAAACCTTATATCTGGGCCTAACGTGGGTTCCTTGCATCAATACAAACACACACACAAGGCAGTGGTCAAAATTGGATCTGGGAAGTGGAGCATCGGTGTGCTTAGTGCTGCTGTTCAAAGCAGACAGGTTCTGAGACGGCTGGGAGCCGGGGCCTCACTAAATGGATTCAGGTTACTGAGTCCCTAACAGTCCAAAGCCTGCAAGATGATATCAGCGTACCAGCAAACATAAAAATAATAGAGCTGTTCAAACCTGATGAGGGTGCAAAGCCAATTATTATTTTTCAATACAGTATGAGCAGAATGATTTGCCAGTGGGGCAGGAGACTTAGCCCACGAATTCCCCAGAGAATAGAATAAATGTTAATTCTATAAACTACAATCTCATGCAAAGCAAAGCAAGGAAATAAATCTGAATGTCAGGATAATAACAGACACAGTAAAATCAATATTGATTATTTTGAGAAAAAGGCAGTAAAAATGTTAAGTTCTAAGGCTAAAATTATACTAAAAGGCTGGAGTTTAAGCACAGGGCATGGCTCAGGGATGCATATAAAGCATTATGTGAGCATCAATACGATATTTTATTTCTCGTGTCAGCACGCTCTGCTTTATGGGAGGCTGCGGCGGCGTGTCTAGGGCCCTCAGAAGTGGAAGGCGGGGGGAGGCCCAGCGGTTGCTATTAATTAGGATCTCGTGGGGCCTATAAATCTCTTGCCTTTGTGTTTGGCCCTGTCATACGTCCCCATGGCTGTGGGGAGAATGATGGAGATCTATGTGTCCTTCACACTCAGGTAACTGAAAAGAAGAAACCGAGCAGAAACAGCCAGGCAAAGAGTAACCTGGGCTCCCCTGTAAGATGATGTATCTCACCAGGTGGTCACATGCTCAGCTCAGCTCTTGTCTCTGAAAGGAGGTCTCTGCCGTCAGGATGAGGAAATCTTTTCCCCCTGGAGACTGGGTGGCCCAGGGAAAGGAAACGGAACACCAAGCAGAAGTAAAATGCAAGATCAGTTCGTTTATTTGGAAAGAGAAAGTGGCCGAAGCAGATGAGGCAACGAGAGAAAACACATTTCAATGAAGTCAGGCGGCGCCTGTTCCCTGGGAGGTGTGCTCTCTGTTCTTCACCCTGCAGTTTAGCGAAGGGAGTCGGGAAAGGAGGAGGAAGAGCAAAGGGTGCAAAGGGTGCATTTACAGGGGAAGGATAAACACGGAACTGGGAGAAGAGAAAGCGAGAGGGAGATGGTTAAACAGTGGGAGCCCCAGAGGAGAAGTGGGCTGGCAAGGTGAGTCCTGCCCCTGCTTCTGTGTAGTTTCCTGACCCCAGGCAGCCCATTACTCACCCTGCTCCCCGTCCTCCTCTGTCAAGGAAGGGAGGAGGGAAGGGTGGGAGGAGGGAAGGGTGGGAGGACGCCTGCTGACTCCTCCACCCCAAGGCCCAGGAGGCTAAGACGCTCTCGAACCACCATGACCTGTCCTCACCTGGGCTCTGGAACTCAGTGATGTTCCCCTTTATTAAATCTGCTTTTAATGTTGTAAATTAAATTACTACCAAGAGAATACATGCTTGCGATAACAAACCGAACAGCATAGAGCAGCTGATGATGCAAATAAACCATCCCTGGCTCCACCCTCACCAGCCTCTAGTCCCCATCCCCCCTTAGCCCCTTCAGGCCAGTGGACTTGAAAAAAATCTCAGAGCTTCAGTCTCACTCATCCCAAGGGAATGACAGCCTAGTCTCTGGGGTGGGACCCGACACCCCCCTTCTGCGAAGCTCCCCACATCTCTGTGACATGGAGCCAAGGTGGAGGCCATGTTTTAATCTAGGGCCTAACAGCAGCCTGGGAAATCAACTGAAAATTCCATTTCTTGATTTATAAATTTTAGTCAGTATCCGTATATGACTTCAATATTATGAATGGTGAGAATTCAAATTATTAATGCTCCCTTCTCTCACACACAAGATCTCTCAATATTTGAAATTATTTATTGTTTTAAAAATATCCTATTTGATTACATTATATAGACTTAAATCCTTATTTTTGCAGCATCAACTTCTGACAGTATCTCCTGCATATTTTCTGGTGATGGTGAGGGGTATTAAAGCCCAAATTCGCTATTTTTTCTTTCCTCCCCTTCTCTGTCCTGCCCCTTTTCTCGCATCCACACAGCTAATACATCATTTCCTTCTTGGTCTGTGGCCCAAACAAGGCTTCTGATTTTTGTCCACGGGAGTTTCTTTAAAAGTTTAAGACTAGTCCTAGCCTGTTTGACTCAGTGAATAGATCATCAGCCTATGAACTGAAAGGTCCTGGGTTCGATTCCAGTCAAGGGCACATGCCCCGGTTGTGGGCTCGATCCCCAGCGTGGGGTGTGCTGGAGGCAGCCGATCAATGATTCTCTTTCATCATTGATGTTTCTCTCTCTCGCTCCCTCTTCCTTCCTCTGTGAAAGCAATAAAAACACACACAAAACAAGTTGAAGACTAATACGTAGCATTTACATTATTGTAACCATGAAAAATATTACTCAGTGACTGGCAAAGGAGAGGCCTGGGCTTACATTTCGCTCCTGTGGGAGCACCCTCTGAGAGACTGTTCCCAGAGCCCCAGTCAAATAGACTCTTCTCACACCCTGTCACTTGCTTAAAATCATACCTCGTTTTGCATTGTTTCTTATGTAGAACGTGAATTTCTTGTACAATATTGTTTTCATGGGGAATTAATTACCTTTCTCTTGGACCATTGCCTTTGTCATGCCTTCAGTTATTTTTCAAACTCTCAATTATACCGTCTACACTCAGAAGTCCCCGTTTCTTCCTGCTCACTTCTATTCCGGAGCTCCATCCTCCATCCTCCAGTCTCTATGCTGGACTTTTTAGACTTCACACACCACAGTGGTCATGATATGTCCTCTACTGCTCTCTTCAATGAAATCCTGTCTCTTGGCTCACACATTTCCCTCCTCTGGGGTTATGGAGTACATCTTAAAATATTTTCCTAACAAACAATGGTCTAGAAGTAAATTTTTTAGCTCTTACATTTTTAAAAAATTTTTTTATTGAGTTCAGAGAGGAAGGGAGAGGGAGAGAGAGAAACATCAATGATGAGAGGGAATCATTGATTGGCTGCCTCCTGCATGCCTCCTACTGCGGATGGAGTCCCCAATCCGGGCATATGCCCTAACCAGGAATTGAACTGGTGACCTTTTGGTGCATGGGACAATGCACAACCAAGTGAGCCACACTGGCCAGGGCTGTGAGCTCATTTTTATGCAATAATGGAGAAAGTATCTTCTTGCATCTCTCTCAGTTGATGATGATGTGATGATGATGATAATGAAAGTTATTTTCTGTTTTCAAAATTATGTCTTTTTCTTCCAGGGTCCTTTACTTTGTTTATCTAACCCCTTCACTTTCCCACTGCTGGTTCTCATATTTCCAGCAATTCTTATTTGTATATTAATATTTAAGAAGGAATTATTGAGAATTCTGACCTTGGGTTCTGGGTGGTATGGGGCAGAACCATACAAAGAATACCAACACACTTACCTAAAAGTCTTAACTTTCCACAATTTGTTCCACTTTTTTAGAAGACATTTCTCCCCTTTGTCTTCAGTTTGACTTTTCATTTCCTCCCTTTGCTGTGCCTGCTTACTCCCAGCCCACCGGGCAAGCAGGATCCCACCTCATCTGTTAGCCCCTCTGAGGGCTATTAGTATTGCTTTCTGTCTCCAAGGAATGCATTAAAGTGCCTGTTTGTAAGCAACGCCCACATATCCAAGCTCCTCTTCTCATAGCTTTTGCATACTATCTTTTTCCTTTCTATACTTCTATTTTAGTTGATTCTTAGGAGAAAGAGGAGGCAAATGTGCGTGCTTCTAATCTCCCATTTTAACCCTAGCAGAGTATTTTAAGTATTAAATTATTGCTAGATAAAAAGTCCTCAGCTTCAATTTATCCTTCAGTCTCCTGAATTTATGTTCTGGATAAGACAGCTATCTGAGCAAGAAAACATTTTCTGGACTCAATTGTTGGGGATCCAAAGAATATTACCCTAAGCTAGATAAAACCCAGTCAAGGACTAGTGGTTTATATCCTCTGTGATAGGCACACTGGTCATAAAATCCCAGTCTCAGAGAGCCAGGCAGAATCTGATGCGCCTCTCAGATGATCTGGTAATAGCTACTCATTTCAACAATGAGGAAGCAGCAGCTCAGAGAAATGAACCTGCCCAAATCATTCAGCCAATGAGCCTAAAGCTCCTCTTATTCCGTTGTTCTTCACATAATTCCACCCTTAATTTTCATTAAATTGGTGTTGATTAGAATATAATTCCGATCTTTTACCGCGTAGTTAAAAGGCTGTAAGGAGTAGACATAGCTCAAAAAGGACAAATGTGATCAGACCCGAGAACCACAACACCTAACAGCAACTTCAGAATGAAGCTCACACTATTTTAGGACATTTCTGCGGGGACCACATGGTGGACTCAAGACGCCCATGTTTTCTACATGGCATGTTGGGGACCGGGTCCTGCAGAGTTAGTACTGGTGATGGCCCCACCAGAGCAAAGCCGTGTGGCCCAGAGGTCCTGGCTGTGTCAGGGGGAGCCCCAGGGGGTACCTCCCCAAGCAGGTGGCTGGTCACATCATGCCATGGGTGCCAAGAATCCCTGGAGGTTTTCCTCTAAGGGAAAGTGAATGTGTGTTATTTACAAAGCAAATGATCTGAGTCGGCTGGAGATTATATTTCTTTTTAAGTCAAAGAAAAAAAGAAAGAAAGAAAAAAGAGGATAATGAAGCCCAGCCCAGGCCTGGCTCCCATAAAAGCTGATGTAAAACAGATTTACGGCGGGGCACCGCTGGGCTTTTATGTGCGGCTGAGCTGCAGACGGGGGCACATCCATCTCGGAGGAAGCCGGAGTGAGTGAGATTTAAAAGGCAGCCTTTCTTTGTTCCATAATAGGTTGAACACTTCAGAGTAAAAAAGAATCAAAAGGTGTTAAGCATGATATTTATAACGGCAACATTGCACACCTATTTTGGTAATAAGCTTTAAGTACTTAAGACATAGAATCATCTTATATTTCACATGCGAGGCTGTGTCTCGTCCTTTGTCAATGTGTCACACAGGACGGATGTCAATGCAGCCGGCACGCAAGTGGTTGTGGAACCCGGGAGATGATGTCCAGGGCCTTAGTTAGCTTAGTGTTCCAAAGGTCTTAAATTCCCAGGATGGTTCGGAAGGCCTGTAAATGGATTATTTCACAGAAGAGAAGAGTTTATCTACATAATGGGAAAGCCCTGGGTAGTAATTACAATGTTTATTTCGCCTTCCAGAAGTTTAGTCTATATGTCATGAAATATTCCGAAACTGAACACATCCAAAGAGTCACCTGTGTTTTGTTAATCATGTCAAGCAGTCAGCAACATCCCTGAGAGTTTTTGCACGGAGGTCATTGCTTTATAGGGACTTCACAAGGTCTTGGGAGAGTTGTCACCAACACGTTTGGACAATATGGTTTTCATCCAGATGACTGGGAGGAGAGAAGAGGGGGTTGAGTGAAGCCAGAGAAATGGAGAAGTTTCACTAGTGCGACCAGGTGGGAGGAGAGGCCCCCACATGGCACTAAGATCAGGAAAGAAGGCAAGGAGCTTCCCATGTGTGTCTATGTGAGGAGCTGCTGCAGACGCTAAAGGCAGGTTATGCTGGAGGAGGTGAGAATGTGTGCTAGAGTCAGGTGAGGACAGCGGAGCTTTGTAGAGAAAGTTGAAATGAGAATAATGTCTCCGTCCATATTGAGCGCAAAATAATTAGGTGAGACAGGGGAGAAGATAGAGGAAGACGTGCAGAGAGGGAAAGTTGATTAATTTCCCCACTTCTGGTGTGAAAAGTTCATCAACTGAGAAGCCAAGAGTGCATGAATAGCTAGGTAACAATGCACTTCACTGTCACAGTGGCTTCCTTAATTCATTCCTCCCCACCTCCTCCCGGCTCCTGTCTTAGGTGTATAATAGGAATGTACATATTTTTTGCATCTCTATGGATCTCCAAGTTCCTGTATGAACTCCCTGGGAGGGTCAGTGGCAAGTTCCCACTGTTAGATAAAGAAGAAGAACTTAACACAAGGTATCAGGCCAGACTTTCCTGGGCTTGCGCTGTCCCCCTGAGCAGGGCAGAACCGTCTATGGCAGTGGTTCTTAACCTTCTGGCCCTTTAAATACAGTCCCTCATGTTGTGACCCAACCATAAAATTATTTTCGTTGCGACTTCATAACTGTCATGTTCCTACTGTTATGAATCGTAATGTAAATATCTGATATGCAGGATGGTCTTAGGTGACCCCTGTGAAAGGGTCGTTCGCCCACCAAAGGGGTCGAGACCCACAGGTTGAGAACCTCTGGGCTCCAAGGTCATCTTGAGGGCCTCAGTGATCTCTGCACACCCGAGAGGGAATATGAGTTAATATTTTCTGCCTTTTTCTATAAGAATCTTCAGCGCACTAAGCTTTCCGTTTTCAACAAGAACCACACATGTATATTAATAAATATGTATGCTTAAAATTTTGCATAAATTTCATGCCCTCTTCCTTCCTTGTCAGTCATGGGCCCAGTAATAGCAGCAGTGAGTATAAGAACAACGTATGCATTTTTATGGTCACATCCTCATTTTCTGGAAGATTTCTGAGTAGGGAAGAGAGCTGTTAGCTCTCAATTTACGTGTATGTTTCTCCAGGGTGAGCCAAGTCCAGATGTTCATAACACCAAGCTGAGTACACATTTGGCAGCTATCCGGATTTTGTTCGGTGGGCACAGCCCTGACCCTAAGGTACCTGAGACGCTTTGATCTAATCTTGTCCAGATCCAGTCCTGAATTTCTCACCCAGTCACCCTCAGGGCTCACCCTCGTCGGTTCACGACTCGTCTCTCTTTTGCTCTGTGCTGTGTAAGTGATCTCCTGCTTAGGTTGGCCCCACCCCCTCCCCAGTCTCCCAGAAGCCTCCCTGCACACTCTCTGCAGTGTAAATGACAGGGGGAATTTCATTAGAGCGATGGAATTTAATTATCCATTTTTAGAATTGAGCGAGGATGCAAGGCTAACAGCTCAACACTTGCCGGAGGCGCCTGGGGGACCATCTTCTGAAGATGAGTGTGCGCAGCGCGTTCAGAGCCTGGGTTTTCATGCTTCCTCTGCAGCCCTTCAGAGATGCTGCTCCGTCCCCCACTGCCAAGCTCACCTCAGACCCTGCTGGGTTCTGAGCCCGGATCCCAGGCAGAGAATCCCAATCATTAGATCTCACAAAAGGCTCTATTTTGATCATGTTTCCATTTATCTTGTTTTTGTCACTTACTCTTTATTCCCGATCGTACATGCGACCCGGCCAGTTTATTGCCTTCTTCAATCACGGAGTGCGAGGCCTCTTTGAGTTATTTTTTAAAGTTGGATTAGCCAGTTGGAGGAGAGAAAGAGAACCATTTCAGTTTTGCCCCCGTTTGAACCTAGCGCCTCCGCACCGCCCCCTGAAGAAGTGGGAGGATGTGTGCCGTGTGAAGCCACCTGCAGGCCTGAGTGGGTGGATGGAGAGCTGCCATGGGCCCCTGGCTGGGGATGCCGCCCTTGGAAGCTTTTCCCCCCAACTTCCTGGATGACATGTGCGGGCTCCCGTGGGTTGAATAATACATGATATGTAGGCACAAGGGGCGTTTAAATGTGAGGAAACGTGTCCAGGTTTTCTTGGTTTGCTCATTTCTCCTTGACATCCGGTTTGATTTACCTAATGTTCAAGCTTTATAATATTCCAGGTCTCGGGGAAAAGAAAGAACCTTGGAGTTTGCCAGAATCTCTTTTTCAAATATCTTCCTCTCCCTTCTGACAATTGGGGTAACTGGCAGCTTTATAGCTCAGCATCCTAAACTCTCTCCTGAAGTCCAGGTGTGTCTCTCTCTGCTCTGAACCGACATGCCCATGTGAGTGCATAAAGGCCTCTCAAATTAAACATTTCTCAGCATCTTGATTCCCACCCCCCAAACCTATTTCTGCCCCAGCCTTTCTTATTTTAAGTGATGCAAACACCATTGATTTAGTTGCCCAAGCCACTATATTTAATTACTTAATTGAGGCTGTCTCCTAGCTTCGCCTTTTTTCTTAATTTCATCACCCTAAAAATAGACTCTAACAGCAAGTTTTATCAACTCTTGCAAAAAAAAAGCATCTTCTTTTTATCTCTACTGCTACCCTTTTAGTCTCAGCTACCATAAACTTTTATTGGACTTCTTCAAGAACCTCTCATCTCTCTTGTTCGCTCATCTATCAATCATTTATCTACCTAATTTTAAAATAGGGTATAAAAGAACATTTTCTTATGGGTTAATAAAGCATAAAAGAGCATACAATAAAAAGTGCACTTCACAATATGCTACCACATCTACAACAAATAGCAAATAGAAAACAAAACTAAATAACCTTTAGGCCAAACCATATGCAATTGCCAATGTTTTTTTAAATCATTTTGACCTCTGAAAGTGGCGGTTTAATATGGTTTGACCTATTGGGTTCTTAGTTCTTATAAGCTCTTTAAAATATTTTTCAATGTATATACATACAGATAAATACAAAAAAACCTGTAACTTCTGCACACTTCTGCCAACCCCGTTTTGTACAAAAAGCAACAACCTTTATAATCTGGTTTGTACCAACTTTTTTTTTCCAATCATAATATATTTTGAAGATATTGTGTTGACTGTAAGTAAAGAGTGTCTTTCTTTTTAAGGACTGTTGAACAGTCCTATTATATGGATAGACCCTTCCCAGCTCACCTTCTCTGCTCTTGACAGACATTTGGGTTGTTTTCAATATTTTTCTTTTTTTTTTTAATTTTTTTTAAAATATATTTTATTGATTTTTTACAGAGAGGAAGGGACAGAGATAGAGAGCCAGAAACATCGATGAGAGAGAAACATCGATCAGCTGCCTCCTGCACATCCCCCACTGGGGATGTGCCCGCAACCAAGGTACATGCCCTCGACCGGAATCGAACCCGGGACCTTTCAGTCCGCAGGCCGACGCTCTATCCACTGAGCCAAACCGGTCTCGGCTGTTTTCAATATTTTTTCATTATACAATGCTGCAATGAATAGCCTTGTACACACCTTGCTTCATAAGCACTAAACTCTCAGCTAAGTTATTTTCTGTTACTCTACCCTTCCTCTAATCCATTCTTTAATAACCAAGGTGATATTTTTTAAAAAAAAAACTTTTAAAAAAATATATTTTATTGATTTTTTTACAGAGAGGAAGGGAGAGGGATAGAGAGTTAGAAACATCTATGAGAGAGAAACATCGATCAGCTGCCTCCTGCACACTCCCTACTGGGGATGTGCCCGCAACCAAGGTACATGCCCTTGACCGGAATTGAACCTGGGACCCTTGAGACTGCAGGCTGACGCTCTATCCACTGAGCCAAACCGGTTAGGGCCCAAGGTGATCTTTTAAAAACATAATTCATGCCTGGTGGGTGTGGCTCAGTTGGTTGAGGGTCATCCCATGTACCAAGAGGTTGCCAGTTCAATTCCCAATCAGGGTACATGCCTAGGTTGCTGGTTCAATCCCCAATGGGGTGGGGAGCGGGGGTGCAGGAGGCAGCCGATCAATGATTCTCTCTCACCACTGATGTTTCTATCCCTCCCTCTCTCATCCTCTTTCTCTAAAAAAGTCAATAAAAATGTATTTTAAAAAAAACATAATTCAAATGATGCCATCCTTATGCTTAAGATCCTCCAATGACTTTTCATTTAAAATAAAATCCTCAGTGTCATGACAGGTGTCCAGGGCCCTCAATGGTTCAGCGTCTGCCTGCTGAGATCTCCACTTTCAACCTGTGTCCGCTCCCCCATCTCCCCAGCCTCCAGCCTCCTCTGTGCTCCCTTAGTCTACCTTGCAGGGCCTCTGCGTGCTCCCTCCTGGACCTTCACATTGCAGTCCCTCTGCATTTAGACTTTAGATTCACGCAGGGGGGATGCTGGGTGAGTGGTCACCAGCCAGCTCTCTGGAGCAGGGGGCGGCAAACTCATTAGTCAACAGAGCCAAGTATCAACAGGTACAACGATTGAAATTTCCTTTTGAGGAGCCAAATTTTTAAACTTAAACTATATAGGTAGGTACATTGTTATTAACTTAATTAGGGTACTCCTAAGGCTTAGGAAGAGCCACACTCAAGGGGCCAAAGAGCCGCATGTGACTCTCGAGCCGCAGTTTGCCAACCACGGCTCTGGAGGAAAAGAAGCCACCGTGATACTACACAGCAGTTGCTAATTGGTGTAAATATTCCGCCTACTTAAAGCTGCCAATGTGACACCAAAGTGCTAGCAAAATTGTGTAAATCTTAACTCTGTTCTGAATTGGTAGCCAGCTCTCCCATCACAGTGCGTCAGGGATGGCTCTTCCTAAACACCTAACTTAAAGTAGGCCCCCATCGCTCGTAAATCCCTTTCTTTTCTCTTCCACTTCAACCATTATCACTATCACTCTCATCTTTTCTTGTTCAATTACTTATTCCAGCTGAGTTCCAGGAAAGCAGAGACCTTGTTTGTCTTTATCAAGGCTTCTATTTCCCGTGTTTAGATTGGTACCTGGAAAGTAATATGCACTCAGGAAATGTTTGTAGAATGGATGTGTGAATGAATGGATTCCAGTCACTGATTAATTTCCCAGCCTAACTTTGACTCCAAAACTTTAAACATTGTTCTTCCTAGTTTGTGACTCTCTCATGTGACCAGCCACCGTTCAATGTTATTGGTGTGTGGTAACGGGTTCCTTGATTGCTTAAACTGCAAACCTCCCTGATTCTGACTCCACTGCAGCCTCTGTCCCAGGTACCACCTCCAACTAGGAGTCTTTTTGGTTCCCATTTCTGTGTCTTTGCATATAATACTCGCCTACTCCTACTTGAATATTTCCTCTTTTCTCCCTTTTTAATTATCAGTCCTTCACAGTCCAACTCAAACCCCACTTCCTTCTTGAAGACTCCTCCTTGCTCTTCAACCCTTATAGATATTTTCCTGCCTGAACTTCTGTTGTATCTACAGTTGAGAAAAATTTCAACTCTTGACCTAAGCATAGAGGGTACACTTAAATATCCACTGTATACCTGGTGATGTTAATAAATTAAAGTTAATTTTCTTATGGGTTATATAGAATGTTTTTCTTTTTGGAAGGAATACGTTAGAAATATTTAAGAATGAAATGTAATGATGCCTACAATTTACTTGCAAATTATCTTTGATATGATGTGAGAAAGAGAGAGAGAAATTGAGAGAGAAAGAAGGGGGGAAAATGTTAATAATGGTTGTTTCTAAATGAAGAGTGTGTAGGGGCAACTCAGCTGTGCTGATGGAAGGCTTGTGTAATTCATAAGCACAAGAAAGAAACCCAAGGTGGAGGGGCTGAGGTTGGGAAGGAAAAGCAGCCTTCAAGTTAGTTGGTCAGTCTAGCAGCATGGGCTGCAGGGCATTTCCATTGCAGGGGCTTCTGTGCTCAGGAGAGTGTTCATGAGGCTGTGACTCTCCTGATTACCTGGTGCTGGTTCCCCAGGTATATATGCCCAGCCACCATGTGGGCCGGTCCCAGGGCACATTCGCATGAAAGGCCATGTCCAATACCTCCATCCCATTCTGTGTTTCCCCAGTCATCTGAGCGCACAGCACCTCACTGGGGCTAGAGCTGGGATATGCAGATCTGAGTCAGAGAAAAAGTGGTTGATGTCTCCATTGCCATGAAGTAGTGGCAGAGAGAACCACCTGGAAAGCTGTAAACTCAGAGCGCTTAAGACAAGGCTGGCCCAGCTGGTGTGGTTCAATGGTTGAGTGTCAACCTATGAACCAGGAGGTTATGGTTTGATTCTAGAACAGGGCACATGCCTGGTTTTTGTGGGCTTGATTCCAGTAGGGAGTGTGCAGGAGGTAGCCGATATTTTTTTCTTTCTCTCTCTCTCTTTTCCTCTCTGAAGTAAATAATATATATATACAGGGCTAAAGGTTAATCCTAGCAATCTTAGCCAGGGAGGATAGAAGCAGGAATTTGGATTAGAAGTTATCTAAAATTTCTTCCCAATTTTATGGTTCTACAGTTCTATATAGCTCAAGACAAAGAATGATTTTTATCCCTATATGTAAAACAAATTTGAGAAACACCCTATATATTTTTATATATTCATTTATAAATTATGTTTTATTGTACTAATGTGTTGCTTACATTATAAAACTCATACATACAGATTTTCAAAGGGAGACATTACTTATAAATAGACAAGCTAATATTTTCTTCTAGGTTCCTGTTGGGTAAACTTACACCCCCCTTGAGTGTAAGCTTGATAGTTTGGAGACCTCTGCTATACACACAACACTTCCTTTCTCTGTTTCACCCAGAGAAAGGGATTTGGCCAGAACAAAACTTCCAGGTGGGCAGTTCGCAGAGCCATTCCAAGTACAGGCGCTGTGGAGTCAGCGTCACCGGGTTGAAATCCTGGCTTCACTAATTTCTAGCCAAGTGACCTCACATCAGTTACTTAATTATATAAACCTCAGCTTTCTTACTTGTGAAATGAACCTAATTATAATAATAGTACGCAGCCCAGCCAGTGTGGCTCAGTGGTTGAGTGTCGACCTATGAACAGGAGGTCACTATTCGATTCCCCATCAGGGCACATACCCAGGTTGTGGGCTCAATACACAGTAAGGCGGGAGGGTGCAAGAGTCGGCCAACCAATGATTCTCTCTGATCACTGATATTTCTATCTCTCTCTCCCTCTTCCTTCCTCTCTGAAATGAATAAAAATACATTAAAAATAATAATAGTGTCCAACTTGCAAGGCTGCTGGGACAAATGGAGATAAAACATGTAAAATGCTCATTATCATGCACATAACAAGGATTCAATAAACACTGAGATTTGAAGATTGATCTACGCTTCCCCCTGTCAATCATCTCCTTCCCTAGCATATAGTTAATTGTGCTTTTGAGGGAAAGTCCACACATCTCAGTGAGCACTAAAGCTCCCAGCTACAAAGTTGGTTGTGCCTGGGCGGAGGTGCCTGCTGCTTCTCCCTGAAAAGTGCCTCTGGGACATGTTCCCATGGAGGTGCCTTAAGGTGTGGCCTCATCATGGGATTCAGTGCTATGGAAAGGCCTAGAAAAAGATTCCCCTTATAGGAGATGGGCCCAGAAACACAGAGGAGAGATGCAGAGTGCCCTGATTTTGGAGATGACCTGAGAGGTTCTGTTGACTCCATGCCCCCCCTCAGATGGCTCTCTTCCTAGACATAAAGTTGCCTCTTCTCATTATCTTCCTTTCTTCTTTTTTTTTTTAATCCTCACTCAGGGATATTTTCCCATTGATTTTTAGACAGAGTGGAAGGGAGGGAGAGAAACACACAGAGAGAAACATTGATGTGAGAGAGACACATAGATTGGTTGCCTTATCCACTGAGTCAAACCAGCTTGGGCTCTTTTTTTTTTTTTTCTTGAGTACAGTGTATTTTAATTTTTTTCTGGAATTTTTCTCCTGGCTGAGATTTTAAAAATAAGAGGTGGAACTGTATTAGTTTTGTGACATTGGGGAAATCATTCATCTGAGTATCAACGTATTAATCTCTACTGGGCATATAAATTAGAATAAAAATGGGTGATGGAAGGAAAAGTGCTTTGTATATATTTCCCTACATATGTAAGGGACTGTTTTTGGTGTTTCCTTTGAGGGGAAATGGTATGATAAAATTATGAACAACAAAACAGAAACTCTATTTCGATATTCCATGCCTCTGTTGATCCTATCATTGAAAGATCCTATCATTTAGAGCGCACGCTAGAGCAAGAGCAATGAGGGAGAGAAGGAGAGAGAGAGTTCCCAGTGTAATTTAAATAAGCAGACTCAGAATTAGAGGGAAGCAAAATGAAGGGTGAGGAATTTAACTATTATAATTCTGATCTATTGCGCCATCTAAAAAGACATCTATATGAACTGCTGTACAAGCAGCAATTACCTGGAAAATAAATGTAATAAGAATCTCCTAAGTTGGCAGTAAAATTAACATTGCTGAATTTTAATTAATAGGCTAGCCTGGAAGAAATATATTTCTCCTTAGATAAAAAGAATGGCCTTAACCATGGAGTAAGCTCATCTAAATCAGTGCTTTCGGTAGTTTTTTTCTTAGCTTCCTGGAGATTTTTTGCACTCCCTATATCACTGGGAAAACCTTGAGAGTCTGAGTATTAGAATATAGCAGCTCACTCCACAGAAATGGTGTTGATCACTAGCCTCCTTTGTGGGCCTCAGTTTCCTCATTTATAAATGGTGGAAGAGCCCTAACCGGTTTGGCTCAGTGGATAGAGCGTTGGCCTGCAGTCTCAAGGGTCCCAGGTTCAATTCCGGTCAAGGGCATGTACCTTGGTTGTGGGCACATACCCAGTAGGGAGTGTGCAGGAGGCAGCTGATCGATGTTTCTCTCTCATCGATGTTTCTAACTCTCTATCCCTCTCCCTTCCTCTCTGTAAAAAATCAATAAAATATATTCAAAACAAAACAAAACAAAATAAATGGTGGAAGGGTGTGGGTGGGGCAGAAGTGGATCCATGACCTCTTGGTTCTTTTTACCTTTAATGCTCTTTGTGTTTTGATCTGGACACACATTTTAGGCTTCTCTGTTTTCTGTTTTAAACATGCCCATCATGGCAACGATGGCAATAGTACTGGAGAGGGGTACCAGGCACAGAGTGTGGAACTTTGTGTTATTAACTGTGGTCTTCATGGCAACCTTTTGAGGTAGCCATTATTTATGCACCCATTTTATAGATGAGGAGACTGATGCTTGTCAAAACCTCACCCATGGCCATCTAGCTGGGCACCAAATGGCCATGGGTGGTAACAGAGATGATAAAAATTATGTGAAGTTTTTTCACTGCAACTATGAGGAATCCCAGTGCTGCTTTTGAGAGTCAGAGAAATGCCCTGCTTATGGGACTCTTACACTCAGCAGGGCCAAGTCTCTCAGAAGATTCATGAACCCCCTAACCTCCCTTCCCCTGTGGATTTGCTGTTCCTCCCAGTCCCATCAAATGCAATGCAACTCTTTCCTTATTCTAGTAGTCCAGACATTTTATGACCACCTTCGGTTATTTCTTCTTCTTTCTCTAGATTCCAGCATTCATCAAATTCCATTCTTCTATTACTTAATTAATTCAGTGATAATGTGTCAGATACTGCATGAGAAACTTAATAATAATGGCTCCTTAATTTATATAGCGCTTGAGAGTTCCAAAGGCATTATCTTATCTTTAATCTTCACAGAGGCCCCTTAAATGGATGATCGGTATTTTACAGATGAAAAGATGGAAGCTCAGAGAGGACCACAGTCAAACAGGACGGAGGAAGATGTCTAATGGAGCCCAGGGCTTCCCCACATTTAAAGTCCAGTGCTCCCTGCAACATGTGAACGGGAGCTTCTCCTCAGGGTCTCCTATATTTCTTTTTCATGTTTCATTTTCACAGTTTCTGCCAAAGTCTATGTCCCCATCAGCTCGCCTCTGTTTCTGTGACAGCCTCGTAGCTGGTGTCCTGGATTTCTGTCTTCTTTCTTCAACCCAGATTTAAGCTCTAATTGCTTGTTTTGAACCATACGTGGATCCCTATTGGCTTAGGTCTAAGTTACACTCCTCTATGAATCTTTCGAGGTTCTCCATAATCTACAATTACTCTATAATTTCAAGTGCATGTCCCGCCTTCCGGTCTCCCTATCATCCTCCAAATACAGCAGCCCACTTGCTGTAGTGCTCACCAGCACCTCTGGTTCATCATTGCGTCTCCAGCACCTGGCACCATGCCATGCAAACGGTAGGTGCCCAACACCTTGAACAAATGGTCAAGACCCTTTATATTCTATTCTCATCAATGAAGTCTCATTTCTTAGAGGCCCAACTTCAGCACATGGGGATATTCCTGAATTCTAGTTAATACTTAGAGTCTATATCTTTGCTATTCAAAGTGTAGACCAGCAAGATAAGCATCACCTGGGAGCTTGTAAGAGATGCAGGATCGCAGGGAACCTCAGGCTTCATTAAGATCTGCATTTTAACGAGGTAGTTGGTATGCACATTAGGTTCCGAGGAACATTGGACTGAAATGGGCCAAGCAGAAGCTTTAATTCATAAATGCCCGGGTTTGAATCCCAGCTCTGCCACTCATTAGTTATGTGACCGTGAATAAACTTGTAAAATTCACTGGGCTCTGTTTCCTTATACATAAAACGAGGATCATAATAGTTCACCAAACATGAATGAGGCATTCTGTATGCCTTCTTACTCATGATCACAAACCCATGGGATATTCTTATCCCATTTTAGAGCTCAGAAAACTGAGTCTGCATGGTACTAGCCAAGTAACATCACACATTCGCTGGCAGCGATGCAATTCAAAACCAATCAATTTGATGATGCATGCCATTTGTACTCCACTGTTCTGTACTCTCTATCATCAGGGTAGATCACCTGTTGTGAAGACCAGATAGGATTCAAGTTGTTATGTGCTTGGAGCCCTAGCAAAGCTGCATACGAATATTATTAGGCATTAATCGCATTACTAGCTGGAATTCTCTATTGCTTTAAATATTTTGCTTTGTTTCCTGGAAGTTAATAGTGTCCGTCTTTATTGTCTGGGTAGCTGATGAATTTGAGGTATCAATTCTTGTCGCAAACAAGAAATATCAGATAGACTCTGAATGTACATGTGGATGCTTGCACAAGCTGATTAGTGATGAGCCAGAGATGAAATGAAAGGAGGCAGAAAATAGGGGAGAGGAAGATAAATTGGCATCTGATTTATCGGAGGGATAGGAAAGTGTGAAAGAAAATTGATTAGAAGTCAGACTAGGAAAGCAAAAAAGATGAACTGGGACTGTTTTAGATTATTCAAAGAGGAGAATATCTTAGTTCTGCAAAACCAGGGAAGGAACTGATTATTGGGTTTTCAACATGGATTTCCATAAGCGTGCATTGAGTGTAGTGGTTTTTCAAGGAATTGGGCTTTCTCATGCCAGGCTTTTTGTCCTTTTTGTGTATTAAGGTATTATTCACCTACCACTGCTGCTGTGGGAGTTTTAAAATGTGAAGAATAGCCAAAACCGGTTTGGCTCAGTGGATAGAGCGTCGGCCTGCGGACTGAAAGGTCCCGGGTTCGATTCCGGTCAAGGGCATGTACCTGGGTTGCGGGCACATCCCCAGTGGGAGATGTGCAAGAGGCAGCTGATCGATGTTTCTCTCTCATCGATGTTTCTGACTCTCTATCTCTCTCTCTTCCTCTCTGTAAAAATTCAATAAAGTATATTTAAAAAAAATAAATAAATAAATAAAAAATAAAATCATTAATAAAATAAAAAAAAAATGTGAAGAATAGCCCAGGAGGCGTGGCTCAGTGGTTGAGTGTTGACCTATGAACCAGGAGGTCATGGTTGGATTCCTGGTCAGGGCACATACCTGGGTTGTGGGCTCAATCCCCAGGGTAGGGCGTGCAGGAGGCAGCCGATCAATGATTCTCTCTCATCATTGATGTCTCTCTCTCTCTCTTCCTCCCTCTCTCTCTCTCTCTCTCTCTCTCTCCTCCCCTCCTCTCTGAAATCAATAACAAATATATTAAAATGTGAAGAATAAAAGGGTGATCAAAGAAAGACCTTAGCAATATCTAGAATCTAGAGAGAGTAGGTATTGTGCCTAGAAGTAGGAGCACAATTTGTAGTATCACCAAATGCATCTACTGTCCTCTTGCCATGGGAACAGGGCACGGTCACCACTGGGTCCTGAGCGCAGCTTTCATAGAGGGACCCAATTAAATTTAAATTTCAGGTGAACAATGAATAATATTTTAGTATAAACATATATTTCATAGAGAGTTTGAAACATACTAAAAATCACTTGTTACCTTTTTATTTGCTAAATCTGGAGTCCCTAAGCTAGGAAGTAATTGGCCCCAGAATTGTTTAGAATCTACCAGAACCTAACCCTGTGACTTGGTGTCAGGGCTCAGCTGGAACCTGAGCCGAGTTCCTGGAGGGGGAGAGATGAAGGTGGGTGCAATGCGGGGAAACAAACAGCCCTGGCCTGGGCCTCAGGACATCTGCATCCCAGCCCCAGCGCCGCCCTGCCTGGCCGGCCTGCCACCTCCACGTGCCCGCTGGCTGTGTGGCCCCTGTGGTTCTCGCCACAGTTCCTGGCAGCAGTGTAGGCTTTGTGACTGGGCTTTGGAGCAGAGGACACTGGAGTCATCGCAGCATAAACAGGTGTCGTTTCCAGGAAGCAAGGGTTTGGGCAGAGCGGTGGCGGTGAGGCGGGGATGTCTGGGGCCTGTGCGTGGAAGTGAGGGTGTGGAGAGAATTTACATGTAGAAACAGAAAGCCTCTCCACCCAGAGCCAATTGCAGCGCAGACCAGGGAGAAATCGCTGTTCAACTTGGCATTTCCATTGCCAGGTTTATTGACAAAATGAAAGAGAAAAAAAAAGCCTCTTTGTTTTATGAATTTGTGGTAGATTATAAAAAAGTGGGGAGAGGGACTTGTACTCCCCAGGTGGGGGCGTACTTGGTTCTGCCAGGCCTGTGTATAAATGTGAAAATGCTGACGGATGAGCCCAATGCGTCCTCGGTCCAGGATGAGCAGCATGACTGGGTCTTGGGTAGACCTTTCATCTGTGCCTGCACCAGTGAGCGCCGCCCTCCCCTGGAGCCTGGAAGCTGTTTGTCCTCATTTCAGAACTGGGAACGCAGAGGCCAGAGAAGGGAAGTGACTGTACCAAGGTCACAGGTGGACAAGGTGGTAGTGGCTGCCGGGCAGAGCAGAGGCAATGCTCTGCAGCTGGGCCTAGACTCTCACCCCCACTTCCCACCCGAAAACCTCCTTCCACGCCTGATCGGGGAAACCGAGGCTGCCTGGACGGCCTGGGAACAAACATGTGGCATATCCCCCCTGACCCCCACACATCCACAGCTGCCTGCAGGCCCGGGAGCCGGCTTCTCTGCAGCTCTGTGGTCTGCTGTCTTTCCCAGCTTCGCTCAGTCTGATGTGTGTAGGGATCAGAGCTTGTGGGGTCGAACAAGAAGCCAGCAGCTCTTCCGTAATTGCCACTGATGTGGAAATACAGGAGCAAATGAGCAGCGATTCATATGTCGCTGTGTGACAGAACAGAAACCTCTACTGAGGAATTAAAGCCATAAATATCCTACAGGGCGCCTACCTGGGAGCATGTTCCCAGCATCTGGAATGGCAGCTCATGGCTGTCAGCGTGCTGCTACAACGCGGCTGCAATTAAGCGGGGAGAGCAGAAGGGACAGCGAGGGGAAGTGCTGCGGGGAAGGGATGAGGGCCGTTTGCCAATGGGAACCTGGTGACAAAAAGGCCCCTTTACCCTCCAGTGACCACGGTGACTAAGAGGCCCCCACCCACCCCTGCACAGAAAGCCAGCTTGTGACAAAAGGCCCTGTCCTTGCAAGAGGCATTAGCAGCTTTGCGGCTGGTCTCCCATCTGGTTGACAGCAATGTGACAGCTCAGAGTTTGAGCTCCCGGAGGGGAAAGAACTGGAGCCGAGAAGAGGAGAGAAATTGCGGCCTGGGAATGCCCACGTGGCTGCATCTGGGCATGCTCCAACGGGCCGAGAGAGACAGCACATCGCTGCCAGGGATGAGTGAAATGTGCAGAAACCTCAGAGAAATCCAGTCGCCGATCCTTAGCAGTGGGACATTTTGCTAATGGGGACATCTTTAGCCAGATGTTTGCTGTGTCTGGGGCTGGGAGGGAGGTTGGCGGTGTGGGTTGCGTCTTGGGCTAAAAGCAGCTGGCCAATGTGATTCTCTCCTGGGACGGGAATTCCCAGGCCTGGCGCTTCTTGCTGGGACCAACAGTGCTGCTGAGTGAAGCGGATCCTGAGTAACTCACAACAGTTTGCAGTGTCTTTGCGGCCTTGAGCTGAGCACTGATTGGAAACACCTCACCTTTCCTTCCCTTTACCTCCTCTGCCCAAAGCCCCAGCCCAGTGGTCGGCAAACTGCGGCCCCTTGAGTGTGGCTCTTTTACAAAATACCATGTGTGGGTGTGCACGTACAGTGCGATTGAAACTTCTGTGGCCACACTCAAGGGGCCAAAGAGCCGCATGTGGCTCGTGAGCCGCAGTTTGCTGACCACTGCCCCAGCCCGTGTGCTCCTGTGGGTGAGCTCCTCCTTGCAGACCCTTCCAGGGAGCCAGTCTTCAGGAGGGTGGCTTCGTTTTCCTATTTGCCAAGTGGGAAGAAACATATTGCATGTGCACCATTTTTGGGTACTAAAGGGAGTGACTCGTGGTCTGAGCTTGAGGTCTAAAGTCTTTTTTTTATTATTAATATGTTTTTATTGATTTCAGAGAGGAAGGAAGAAGGAGAGAGAGATGGAAACCTCAATGATGAGAGAAATCATTGATTGGCTGCCTCCTGCATACCCCACACTGGGGACTGAGCCTGCATCCCGGGCATGTGCCCTGACTGGGAATTGAACTGTGACCTCCTGGTTGGTTCATAGGTTGATGCCCAACCACTGAGCAACACTGGCCAGGCAAGGTCTATAGTCTTCATCCTCTGGTTCACCAGAGGAAAGTGCCAACTGAGAGGGTGCAATGAAGAAAACAGAAGGGAGTCCTTCCCCACAATTAGTTAGAGATATAATTGAAAGTACACTTTTTTTCTGTTTACAACAATTTTGAGATGGAGATAAAAATAAACAGCAAGGGTGGAGATGTAGGTTGTCTGATGTCATATTGAGGCAAAAATGATTAAGCATTAGTTCCAGGTGTTTCCCCTCTTCGATGCAGCTCCCACTTTAGTCTCTAGAGCAGCGGTTCTCAACCTGTGGGTCGCGACCCCTTTGGGGGTCGAACGACCCTTTCACAGGGGTCGCCTAAGAACATCGGAAAACACATATATAATTACATATTGTTTTTGTGATTAATCACTATGCTTTAACTATGTTCAGTTTGTAACAATGAAAATACATCCTGCATATCAGATATTTACATTATGATTCATAACAGTAGCAAAATTACAGTTATGAAGTAGCAACGAAAATAATTTTATGGTTGGGGGTCACCACAACATGAGGAACTGTATTAAAGGGTCGCGGCATTAGAAAGGTTGAGAACCACTGCTCTAGAGCATCTCCAGTGAGTGCAGGCTCTGACCAGCAGAGGAGACAAATAAGGATCCCACGCTGACAATCTCTCCAACAAAGTCAGGTGTGACAGTCACCAACCAGGTGAGAGCGCTGCTCTCTGCCTGATTTCTGGCGCCTCACGAAGGCCGCAGTATAAGTCAGGCTATTTTCTCCACCTTAACACTCACACATGTTGCTATAAAATGCCTGGACTTTCCAGCACTTTCAAGATATTGCGGGGAGGAGTGTGGGCTTTGAAAATACTTTCCACTCCAAATCCTGACCCTCCCGGCCCCCAATAACGATGGAACTGTGAGCAGACTTTCTCCTGAGCCCCGCTGGCTTAGCTGAGAGTGGGAAGAATAATCTTCATCTGCCAAACCAGGTGCTGAATTACTTCCTGTGCCCCTTGCCCTCAGCAGTAATCACCAGATGCCACCGCGACTGCTAATGGACAGTGAGAGAAAATAAGAGCAACATCAGCTCTTATTTTTGTGTTTATTTCTGTGAGGGGAGATGGCTGGTTTAGGCCCCATGACCTCTGAGTTTAGACCCAAGATAGTGTGTTTGCTAAAAAAATGCAAAGATAGTATGTTCGACCTACTAGGCACCCAACAATGGTTGGATATCTTTTATTTATGCAAATAAATAAAAATCAGCCCAACTGGCATAGCTCAGTGGTTGAGCGTTGACATATGAACCAGGAAGTCAAGGTTTGGTTCCTGGTCAGGGCACATGCCCTGGTTGTAGGCTCGATCCACAGTCCAGGGCATGGAGGAGGTAGCCAATCAATGATTCTCTCTCATCATTGATGTTTCTATCTCCCTATTTCTCTCCCTTCGTCTCTGAAATCAATAAAAAATATTTTTTTAAAAATCAAAGAATTGAAAAATGTTCCAGGCATCTGAGGCCCAATCTTTAGGATATAAATATTACATAAATCAGAAAATTAGGTTTGAAGCATTTAAAAATATTTTGAAGATCCCCACTAAAGAGACTTGACCTAGAAGAGTATAAATCATATTTTACCATCTACTAGTATGTAAAATAAAGAAGGAAAAGAACTGATATATTTGCTTATACATAGTACACTATTTCTGGAATGATTCATAAGAAATTGATAACTGGGTGACACTAGGGAGAAGAACTTGGTGAAATTGATGAGGAACTAGAGAAAATGATTCCACTCGGTGTCCTGCGTATCTTTTGAATTTTGAACTATGTGAATGTATTGATTACTGACTTGAAGTAAAAGTAACAATAAATGAAAAAATAGAGATTGTATCTAGTGAAAATCAAGGTGGTTTATGTTAATTTCTAAGAAGTTACCCAAATGTTTGTAAAAGCATGCCATGGAAAATGCACTTCACAAATAAAGTGCTGCCCTGGCTGGTGTGGCTCAGTTGGTTGAGTGTCCTCCCATGCTCCAAGAGGTCTCTGGTTCTATTACAGGCCAGGGCACATGCCCAGGTTTCAGGCTCGATCCCCTAGGTCAGTGGTTCTCAACCTTCCTAATGCCGCGACCCTTTAATACAGTTCCTCATGTTGTGGTGACCCCCAACCATAAAATTATTTTCGTTGCTACTTCATAACTGTAATTTTGCTACTGTTATGAATCGTAATGTAAATATCTGATATGCAGGATGTATTTTCATTGTTACAAATTGAACATAATTAAAGCATAGTGATTCATCACAAAAACAATATGTAATTATATATTTGTTTTCTGATGGTCTTAGGCAACCCCTGTGAAAGGGTTGTTCAACCCCCAAAGGGGTCGAGACCCACAGGTTGAGAACCGCTGCCCTAGGTGGTATGCAGGAGACAGCTGATGGATGTTTTTCTCTCTCTTCCTCTCCCTTCCTCTCTCTCTGAAATCAATAAAAACATATTTTAAAAAAAACAAAATACATAAAATGTTAATTTTAGTTAATACCCAGAGAAAGTCACCTAACTTTGTATCTGCTACTGTCTCACCGAAAGTGAATGCCCAGAAGTAGTAGTATTATATTACTTCATGTGTGTCTGTGGATGGTGAGCTCACCTGGTTAGGGCTCAGCCCCAGTGAAGCTGAGGTCTTGGATTTGACTGGCAGGTGACCAATGAACTCCACTCTGTTCAGGGGGCACATATTGTGCCCCTCATCTTGATTAGCTGACTGTGAATGCGGCTGTTGTCCTTGCAGGAACAACACTGAGTGAAAGTCCGATGAGAGCCACCTAAGTTCACTGCTGAGTGGAGAGACAAGAAGGGGATCAGAGGTGCCCCATGTGAAGGTGGAGGCAAACAGCAGGGTAGCGTCAAGGTGAGAAGAACTTGGGAAATACAACGGATACGTGCACACAAGTGTTCCTCTGTGGCAGGAATGGGTCTGTCAGATGACAGCCTAGCACAGCGGTTCTCAACCTGTGGGTCGTGACCCCTTTGGGGGTCAAACGACCCTTTCATAGGGGTCACCTAAGACCATAAGAAAACACATATATAATTACATACTGTTTTTGTGATTAACCACTATGCTTTCATTATGTTCAATTTGTAACAATGAAATTGGGGGTCACCACAACATGAGGAACTGTATTAAAGGGTTGCGGCATTAGGAAGGTTGAGAACCACTGACCTAGCAGGTTTCATCAGTCATCAACCACCCTCTCCTTCCATTTCCTGCACATGCCCCTCTTCTATCTGTGATGCTTCGATATTATGGCCAGAGTTGGTACAACTCCATAAGTGTGTTGAGATGGGATAGAGATGAGGCTAAAGTGCCTAAAAAGCTTTACTAGAAGTTCAAACTAAATATCTGAACATATTTTGGGGCGTCTTCAGACCTGGCATTAATTCCTCCTCTGATTTCTGCCTAATAGTTATGCATGAGAAAGTTTTCTGAGATTGGCACGCAGAGGGCATGGGGACACATGTGGGAGGGAGAAGCAGGCTGAGAAGCCTTGACTTCCCTTTTTAGTACTGGAGGTTTTCTAGATCCACTGAGGGTGGGAGTGGGTTGGGTGGATGGGGTGGGTCCTAGTCCCTGTCTAAGCGAATCTGTCTCACCTACAATTTCCTACACAAGATTCTCAGGCCCCCATAGTGTCAGCCAGGCCGGGATCCTAGTTTTAATAACATATACTTGTGAAACTTTTTACATTTCCAACCCTGCCCCCATGTCAAGTGTTTCAGTCACTGTTCAGAATAAGCCCATGAACTAGACAATCTCCATTTTACAGGTAAAGAAACTGGGACTAGTCTCAAGTGTCTCTCAGTGCCAGGTATCAAGAATCAGACAGAGCTCTGCCGATTCCTAACACAGCTATTTCTCACACATAAATAAGATGTCTTGGGATGCTTAGTATCTGTGCTTCGAGATCTGATGAAAAAACCAACCAGGAGGGCACGCGGTTGGTAGGGAGTTTGCTCACAAATGAAGTTACAGCCCTTGAACAAGGTTTTCATTAGAGCCTAGATTTAAGGCCAAGTCCAGGCTCGTTCTCATTTCACCTGAACTTGGTCCTAACAGCTACCTGTTAGTGTTCATTTGTGCTCACCTGGCAGGAAGTTATTGGTAAATAGCATGTGTTTACCCAGTAATTACACCCCCACACAGATTAGTCACTAATTACACTCAGCAGGTGCAAAAGTCATTAGCACAACACATCCCGACACTGGTGGTAAAGGAGACACACCGTTCAGTATTAATTTGGGAATTGTATATTATTTACCATATCTGGGGTGATTTTGCCACAGAACAATCACAAAGAGCTCTGTGGCTCACCTGCTGAAGCCACCTGCCAGTGCCAGTCAGGGCAGTGCCATTGCTCCCTCCTACCCTTCTTGTGTGAACTATGGGGCAGCCCGACTGGGAGGGACACTTGGGGTTGCCCTTACCCGTGTGTGTCTATCCTAAGCAAATTTAAAATCCGAGGCCAGCATCCCCGGTGCCCCACATGTTCCTGAGCTGCTGTGTGCTCAGGGAATTCAAACTAATTTTAATATTAGCCCTAAGCAAAGCATAATTAGAGAGATAAATCTTCCGCAACTCTCTCCTACCCAGACCTCTCCACTGCCGCCTCCCCCCCCTCATCCCACCTCCTGCCATCATGCGTTATGAAGCCACATATAAATGGATTGCAGAGTGTCTGTGACAACACTCACCACATTTTTTCAGCTAATGGAAACTGGTTCCAACGCCAGGCAGACACCAGTGGTGTGGCACCTGGGAGGGTGGGACTGTCCCCGCCTTTGGACGCTGAGAGGAGGGAACATCTGGGTGTGGACCTCCCCTGCTCATCTCTCAGCTGGACACCAGCACATCCTTTGTTCCTGGAGCAGCCACTTGCTCAATGTGGCCACAAGAACCTATAACGTCAATGGCGAGATATTTCTTTCACTAAATGATGCCGCCTCGAACTTCAAAAGCCCATCTTCACCTCCAGAAATAACTGTCCGTCTTTCATAGCTTTTTATCACCGCAGAAGGGCTCTCCTTGTTTCTCCTTGAGGGGCACATGCAGGCAAGCAGGCAAGTGTCTGGTACCTTAAGGAAGGAGGGACCATGATGGTGGTAGAGTTGCCCCCTGAAAGGCTGGATGCGTGGTCTGGAAGGGTGGCCAGGCAGGGCGTGAGCTTCTGTCCACCCAGACGGGGCAGGGAGAACTGAGCCCCCATAGACATGGGCTCAGTTATTGAGAGAAAGGAAGGTATACAATTTAGGGAGAGCCGAAACCGGTTTGGCTCGGTGGATAGAGCGTCGGCCTGCGGACTGAAGGGTCCCGGGTTCGATTCCGGTCAAGGGCATGTACCTGGGTTTCGGGCACATCCCCAGTAGGAGATGTGCAGGAGGCAGCTGGTCGATGTTTCTCTCTCATCGATGTTTCTAACTCTCTATCTCTCTCCCTTCCTCTCTGTAAAAAATCAATAAAATATATTTAAAAAAAATTTAGGGAGAACATGGCATGTGAATTGGATAACTTGGAACTCTCTACTTCTTTCTTTGGAAATGGGCTTAGCTGGTGATTGCAGGACATCCTGGTTTAGAAGGCAAACGCTCTTTCTCATTCTCATCCATCTTTCTTCAAGGGAACCCTGGGCAACCAGCACGATTTGCCTCCTAATTCAGGGGTCTCAGTGATTTCACTGGAGGCTGCTTTTAAAGTGCTTAGTACTTTGCTGAGAGCATCACCATCACAGCCTGTGAAGTCCACGCCAGAGAGAGAGAGACTTGGGACTAAAGCCAGGCAGCCCCCAGCCTGGGACGCACCATGACAGCTGGGTCAGCCTCTTCCTCCCTGGAGGGCATGAAGGATCAGGTCAGAAATCCTCAGGCGCCGACCCGACCCGTTTCCTCAGGTCCCTGAGCCCGGCTCTGTCTCCCCAGCCCCACCCCCAGCTGATGCGGTTTCCTTGCGGACACCTCAGGAGTTACTGACAGCAGAGCAGAATCGGAGCCGTCTGTTCCTCGCACATTTCCCACACCTTTTTTACCCTACAACTGTCATCTTTGGCTTTCTTTTTAGAATCCTGCTCTTTATATTACAAGGTGTTAAAATGGGGGAGGGGGCAGTGGATCACAGCTCAATTAGAGAATTATAGAGTCAGCTCGCCCCCTCCACCAACGCCCACCCATTTCTAATCCTGCCCCAGGTTCTAAACTGGAGGGGCCCATCAATCCACTTACCAGCACCCCCAAACCTTTTCTCCCAGGCCTCCCTGTTATCCCCGATTCCATGTGTGGTTAGCACTCTGGAGCAGTGTGGTGTCTGGCCGCCTCGGAGAAGCGCAGGTCTGTGAAGACGGCTGGTGCTGAAAGAGGGGTACACAACCCCACCCCCACTCCTGCTCTCTGAGCTTCTAGTGCTCCTAGGGACTTGCAAATACACCCCACACAGGTGTCCCTCCACACCCTTTCTCCTGCTCTTTCCTCTGTTTGAAATTTTTTCTTTATTTTTTTGTCAGGGCTCATTCATCAACCAGCTCAACTGTCAGCCCATTTATTGAGGCTTTTCCCAGTGACCTATTGCTGACCCGGTCCCTCCCCCGCTAGGTCCCTGTTGCCCTCAGGCACAGGCAGAGCATTGGGGGAGGAGGGGAATGATTCTTCTATTACTTTGCAGGCTTCTTGTGGAGAGCTGGACTCTGTCCCATTCATCTTCACATTCTCAGTGTCAAGGACAATACCTGCACAAAAGCAGGCCCCACGTGGGACCGGCGTGGGCCTAACTCCCAAGGGAAGCAAGGCTTTCCCCTGATCGAGGGCCACCTTGACCATCCTGGGGGATCCATGGGAGAGGACTGACCTCTCTTAGACCTACTGTGTGCTGAATGCAGTGACAGGTCCCTTCCATCTGTGACACTGGTTCTCAGAATAAGTGGAGTAGGCACTTCCATCCCCGTTAACAGAAGAGGAAAGGCCTCGAGAGGCTAATAAATGGGCGAGCCCTCTGCAAACCCCTGCTTCTCTTGCTCTAGAGCACAGATATGTTCCCCCCTTGTGTTGCCTCTGCAGGGGGTTCCCCTCCTTGCTGGGAGCACCCTCTTCTGAGACCTCTGCCTTCCTTCCTGCCTCACCTCATGGGGGTTTGTCCATCTTCCTTTGCAGAGTCTGTCTGACCCTGCCGGTGGGAGACCAGGTGTCATTCCCCTTCTTCCTGTGTCCCGACTTCTGATGAAGGGTCTGATTTCACCAAAGCGGTTCTGACCACATTTCAGGCCCCCTGGTGCACGCTTTCTGCTTCCTGACGGCCTTTGCACCGTTGCCTGGGAGAGTCAGTCTGGCTCTGGAGCGGTGAAACCATGAATTCACGTTGAATGTGGGAAATTCACAACTGCTTCTTGAAAACAGTTTAGTTTTCCAAACACACTCTCTCTGAGCTTTCCCCCCCTTCTCTCTCGTAAAATGCCACTTATTGGGCCTTTCAGCCATAGAAAGGCTTTATATGATCTATTAGATGCTGCCTGAATTGCTGCTGCTTATTTATTATGATTGTATTTGAATTGCCGTGGAGAGCCGACAGTGACTTGGCAAAGGGCACCCAAAGACAATGCCACAATATTGCTTTCAGGAGGCGGCGGCCTGGACTGCAAAGTGGAGAGTCAGGGCGCAAGGAGCAGAGGAAGGGACCAGCGGGCCTCTGAGCGGCCTGGCTGGTTGTGGGACGGAGGGTTTGCAATGAGTTGCTCAGTTGGGCTCTGCGTAGGGTAAGTGCCCTTAGACCAGTGGTTCTCAACCTTCCGAATGCCGCGACCCTTTAATACAGTTCCTCATGTTGTGACCCAACCATAAATTATTTTTGTTGCTACTTCATAACTATAATTTTGCTACTGTTATGAATCATAATGTAAATATCTGATATGCAGGATGTATTTTCATTGTTACAAATTGAACATAATTAAAGCATAGTGATTAATCACAAAAACAATATGTAATTATATATGTGTTTTCCGATGGTCTTAGGCGATCCCTCTGAAAGGGTCGTTCGACCCCCAAAGGGGTCGTGACCCACAGGTTGAGAACCGCTGCCTTAGACGCAAACAGCTGAGAATCTTCCAGAATGTTGTGTAGCACTTGTGGGGTTGACTTGAGTAAACATGCGCTGAACTTCCTGTACCCAAATCACACTCTCAACCCAGTCACAGGCTTCGCTGGGATCCAGCTACACACCCTCTCGCCCAATCCCACTGCGATGAGTGGCTAAGGACTGAGGGAACGCGGCATCTTTGCTTTCCACTCACTGGCCAGCCTCACATTCCAAGTGGCCATTGACCTGCAGGGCCCACCTACACCAAATACTCAGTGAAAGGGCTATGCTAGGAGCATACAAGTTGGGCCATCACAGTTCATTCATTCATTAGAGCTTTTAGCATATGCCAGTCCTGTGCTCCCTCCTCCCCACCGCCGCCTCCATTCTTGGTGATGGCGTTAACCAGTGGTGGTAGGAGCTACAAAGAATTATAAGACCCAATTTCCGTCTTTATGGAGCTCAGTCTAGTGGGGTGGGTGAGGGGGTGATAGATACGCACAGCCCCCAGGGTGACATCACGCAGCAGTGAGCAGTGTTGGCTGCCCCTCCTCTGCTCCAGCGCTGTGTCATCACCAGATGGCCCACATGAATGTTTGCAGGTGCACACCCACCTGTAGACACGACCCCTGTCCTCAGGGTCACGCGTTCCTTAGAAGGAAGGAGGAATGACAGCTCTTGAGGAAACAATCACCCACGTGTCTACTGTTTCAGTGATGGCTCATATCTTTCTTCATCAGAGAACACATCACGGATCTTCCCTCCACACCTTAGGCTCTCTGGAGGAAAAGAGACTGCAGGAAACAGTGTTTCTGCCTCGGTAGGATGAAAGCGTCAACAGAGAGGCCAGGGAGGAGGGGGTGGAGCCGTGGGCAGCCCCAGCAGGAAGATACAGCTTTCAGCGGTGATGAGTGACGGGGGGAGCCAGGGCATGATCTGCTCCCTGGAGGATGGAGGAAGTGGGCCGTCTGTGTGCAGAATGGCCGGGAGCCAGGCAGGCACGGGGAATCTTCAAGGGGATAAATACTGAGAGATTTCCATCCCTTTGGGACAGGTGCCAGGGAAAGAGGCCAAGATTCCAGGGAACGCAGCCAGGACAGGGTTATTCTAATCCCTAGGAGGATTCATTTGCCAGCTCCTAAAGCAAAAGCAAGCAGCGCCCTGAAATGGAGACTAGCTATTTCGGAGCAATTAGCCATCGGTGCCTGCTGCTGTCTTTGGAGAAACTCCAGAAGCCAGCGAGGTGAGGAGGAGGGCAGGGAGTTGTGGTCCGCTGTGAGGAGATGACTCCATCCTGGGTGCCTCTCCCCACCCGACAGCTCGCTGTGAGTGCAATGCTGGACTAGGGGGAGTCCCAGGGGCCCCGGCTCCCACGGGGTCCACACCCTGCCCTCAGAATGACACCGGCCATCACAGCTTCAGCCCCCAGGACACCCCACAGCTTCCCAAGAGTGTAACATCCGGGAGGTTAAACCAGGCCAGATTCTCTACTTGCATCTGGCATTCTCAGCCAGGGACCCAGAGACACTTTAGAGAATTTGCCCTTGGAGGCCAGTGAATTATTAGAAATTATTTATAACAACAGAGAAAGGCCCTAACTCCTCCCATGCTGTCATTAATGTTCCAAAACCATGTCCCTCCCCAACATGTCCTCTTTAAGAACCAGCAAGACCCAGACACGTTGGGGGCGAAGGTGGAATTGGGGTACAATCTGCACTCAAAATGATTCGATTACTACTGCGCAATAAAGGAGTAGCCGCTGCCTTTTTCTCTTTCCTGTTCTAGAAAATTTCCAGTCTCTGGTGTTACTGACTTCTCTGCCGTGGGCTTTCTTTCTGGCTTCCTACGGCTTAGCACTCCTGGTAACAGCTTTAGCCCGGCTGCCTTGGCCTGGGACCCTACATAATCCTGGGGTGTGCATCCTGTGTCCAATTCCTGCCTGTTTCTAAGACCCTCCTATGGGCCATGGCCATGCCCTTGAAATAAATCCATTGGAATAGAATGAGATTAGATACCACCAGAGTTGAATAAAACAGCAACAAACTTCCAACTTCACGAAGCTATATGATTTCTTTACTGTGCATTGCTGCACTGAACACAGCGAGAACTGATGAGGGAGCTGTCCCAACTGCCCCCATAAATGAACACTGAGGAGGGGAAGCTGAGAGGAATAGGGTATGGAGATGAGCCACCCTAGCAAAGTCAAGTGTAAATGCAGAGTCCCCAGAACTCCTTAAGCAAGGACCTCTTTTGTGCATTGAAAAATTAGTTTCCGTTTCTCACTTGCACTTGACCATTCTAGGTCCTGGTCCATTTCCCACTCCACCCCAGTGCCAGCCACCTCCCAACACAGAGGTACTGTTCAGGCACCACCCACAACCAGGACTGGTGCCTCCATGCCCTTGTTCCGAGCTACGAGAACATGCATTTCACACTGTCCTTTCCAAGTATTTTGTGATAGGACCTTTGGGGTAGGTTAGCATCTTACTAGCCTGAAGTTGAACTTGAATTACCTTTTGAGGAATCACATCTCTGTGGACCTTTGCTGGGATGATATGGGAGTAACAGAGAAGAAAGACCATGATCCCAGCTATAGTCCACAGGAAGGAGTCCCAGCCAGTCTGTGCTGGATACTGACATGGATGAGAGAGACGAGATAACAGAATATCATAAAGGAGCTTGGATGGGGCTTCATAGGGGTCCCCACTCCAACTACTAAAGAATTACAGAGTTCCCTGCTCCCCTTTCATGGGGAGGGCAGGCTGGGAGCTGCTGATGCCTGGCAGATGGAGACTTCCAGCCCCCAAAGCAAGTGTGGACGCTTGGCATTTCTGAGAGCTTCCCAGTCTCTCAGGATTGGATGTGGAAAGAGAAGTCGGGGAGGAAAAGGAATGACACTGTTTCAAGTCACTGTGACCTCCATAAAGAACAGTAACTGACCCCATATTTCTGAACCCTCATAGGAAGCAGAAGCTGACCCCATATTTCTGACCCCATAGGAAGTGGTAACTGACCCCATATTTCTGACCTCCATAGAGAACAGTAACTGACCCCATATTTCTGACTCTCAGAGGGAGCAGTAAATGTGCAGGTGACGCCATCTCCCCATCATGGATGGGCTTATATTGCTTTAATTTCCCAACCATGCTTCCCAAGGACTCACATTAAACAAGCTGGTATTTCCAAAGCACCTGCCTTTTGGGGGGCAAGCCCAGGGCAAGGCAGTCTGGGATTCAATTTGTGTGTTTTTTTGAGGGTCTAATGGAGGTGAGGCCTCTGCCTGTGGTGCTGGTCCTTCTCTGAAATCCCTTTGCTTTAGGTCCAGCTCATTCCCCCACAGCACCTAGACGCATCCTCCCTGCACCATGGGGAGCCGGCTGCCCTGCTGGACCCTAGCCTTCTGGGTGCAGAGGCCTGCCTGGCTTGGCTTAGTCCCCCTGCCTCCCCCCCGCCCCTTCTGGGGCCTAGTGCAGGGCCCTGAGGGGGCCAACAGCTAGATAGCACAGGAACAGGGGTGAGCAAGTCTTGGGTCCATCCCCTCCCCATGTGCTCCCCTTGCCCCACAATCCTATATAGGCCACAAAGAAGATGATGAAAGGATGCCCACAGGATGTGTGGAAAGGAAGGAGAGTCATCTTATTTCTTTGCTTTAAAGATGGGCGACATGGTATACCCAGGGTCATCAAGTCTGCCTGTGTTTATGGTGGTTTCAGCCGGTTGGCTGGAGGAGTGCTTATCTCGCCCCTGGGCCATTGCCAATTCACCTGGGGTGCATTGTCTGCCGGAGCCATAATCAAAAGCGGACTCTGGGCTCAGGTCATGCCTGGGTTGGTACATTAGCTCGCATACCAGCAGGGAAAGCGTAGCTGCCAAGCCCCCTGTGAGCCTTGGCTGTGACTCAGGGTCATATGGCCGAACCCCAGGCCAGAGAGGCAGCCTGCTGGGGACTCTGGGGACAGGACCTGGAACTCCTGTGTGGCCACAGACACCCTCCCCTGCCACCTGGGGCTCCCCGCCTGCTCTGCATCCCCTCGCCAGCAGGGGGCTCTGCTAATGGGAGGGAACCTGTTGGCAGGCCCCGCTGAGCCCCAGCTCTGGCAGAAGGGCCCTGGCAGCCTGCAGGACCAGAGCCAGAGGGTAAAAAGGACTTTGAGAATTCAGAGTGGGGACTGGCGCGCAGCAGAGAGGCCTGCAAGGCCCACGGGAAGTTGGTAGCCAACGCAGGCGCAATCTGCCGGCCTCAGCGGGAAGTAGGGGCTCTGGCTGGCCCGCTGCGTGTGGCTGCACCATCTGAACATCTTGATTTGCTGCTAATTGAACAGCCTGGCACCCGCAAAGCCACGTGACCCCCATGCAGCTGAGACCAGAGACTCGAGTGCCCCTGGCTCACCGCGGAGCAGGGAGAGTCAGCTGCCTCAGGCTGCCCAGAAAGCTCACCTTGCCAGGGAGAGCGGTCTGGACAGGGCCCCCAGCCAGCGACATCCAAGGGTCTGGCCTCAGTCCCGCAGAAGGCCTGGCTCTGAGGTTCCTCTTTACAACACAAGCCCTGCAGCTGGCAGCGAGGGGGTCATCAGAGTGAGGGCAGTGATACCTGGACCAGCCCCCTGTGGCTCAGTGCCTGCCGCTCACAGGCTGCTTGCTGATCCTCTCCACAGCTCACTGCATCATCTTGGGAATGATGAGGCTGCAGTCTCAGAGAGGTTAGGCACCCAGGTAACAGCTAACAAGTGGTAAGGCTGGTGCAACTCCAGTGCTGCTGGGCTCGAGAGTTCATGCCTGGCAGCCTCAAAAATGGTCCAATCTGAAGAAAAGAAATTTTCCTTCTGTGACTGACTGACTTTCACTCAGCATAATGCCTTCCAGGTGCGCCCATGCTGTTGGCTATGGCTGGCTTTCCTTTGCCAGGCGGAGTAATATTTGACTATATACCAGTATATAGATATTTTCTTCATCAGTTGCATTTAGATTGTGTCTGTATCTGGGTTACTGGGACTTATGTTACAGTGGACACAGGAGTGCAGATATCTCTTTGAGAACCCGATTTCAATTTTGGGGGGATAAATATCCAGAGGGGAGATTGTTGGATCCTATGGTAGTTCTGTGATTCACTTGCATGAGGTAGAGTCCAAACTCACAGAAGCAGGGGATAGAAGGGGGGCTGCCAGGGGCTAGAAGAGAGGAAGGGGGAGTAAAATTTCAGTTATGCGGGATGAATACACTTTTAATGACATGCTGTACAACATTGTGCCTAGAGGTCCAATACTGTGTCATGCGTTGAAAAATCTCATAAGAGGGCAGATCTCATGTGAAGTGTTCTTACCACAATAAAATAAAAATTAGAAAACAGAAAGATCCATGATGACCCCATCAGTCATATCATTCATGAATTTCTTTGAAACTTTTTGATTCTAAACATGAGTGAGGAAGCCCAGCCGGCATGGCTCAGTGGTTGAGCCTCGACCTATGAACTAGGAGGTCACGGTTCAATTCCCGTTCAGAGCACATGCCCAGGTTGCAGGCTCTATCCCCAGTAGGGGGCGTGCAGGAGGCAGCCAATCAATGATTCTCTCTCATCATTGATGTTTCTCTCTCTCCCTGTCCCTTCCTCTCTGAAATCAATACAAATATATTTTAAAGAAACAACAAAAAACATAAGAAAGACCTAGAGCCCTGTAGTAATCGCCATCTTGTTCTCACCTGAAACTTTCAGTCTGAACTGTGCTTTTTGCATCTATTTGGTCTCCATAGCCATCTAGGGGGTAGATATAGTCTCAATTTTTTTTCCATATGTGGGTAAACTGAGGTCCAGACCATGAGGAGGCACCCCTGGTAACACAACTGGTGCCCACCTTTGGACGCAAGCTTAAGTGCCCGTCCACCCAGCACTTGGGCCATGGGCAGAATCGAGGTGGGAAGAGAGCACTGATCTGATCCTGGTGTGAGCTCTGAAGTCCAATCCCTTGCTCCCAGCTTGGATTTGGCAAATGCTAAGGAGTCTGTCCCAACCACCGTGCTCATTCCTGTGCTGTCATCCTTCAAATCTATTTGTTCCATTATTAGGTTAATGCCGGGGATTAGGACAGGGCGAGGAGGCTTTGATGTAGCGGAAGGAGTGTTTAAGTGTCTCTCTCTCTCCTTGCACCTAAGTGCTTCTCCCTCCTGGAGATACTGAGGCAGGGAGGGCAGGACGCACACTGGCGAGGGAGAGCATGTGTACAAGAGCGTGTGTCCCTGTAGATGAGAAAGGTGGCAGAAAGGGAGGGAAAGGTCTGGAGTCTCACATTTTCTTACTGAAAGTAAAAAATCAATCCCTGACCTTAAAGAAGTTTATGAATTTCTAGCGTAGGAATCGATGGCCATCGATTTTGGGGGCTTTGCATGGACTGTGCATGAACACTAGGCAGCGATGAAAGCTGTATTTTGTTGGGCTTGGGATCGGAGTAAGCAGGTGCCATTTCTACCAGATTGCCAGGAGTAAGAAGGAATGAAACAAGCTCATTCTGTGTTGGTCTCGGTGCAGAGCCGGGGCCTGGGGCTGTGACTGCTGAGTTCTGACACCGACTCTGATCAGGTGTCAACATTACGGATTCCTGAGCTCAGTGTCCCAGTCCTTTTCCTCACACCTGCTTCCTCGCAGCCCCAAGCCTTCTCCACACGTAACCTCTCTTTCCCAAGATAGTTGTCTAAGCTTAGATGTACAGGGTGAGGATTTGCTAAGTAACTGGAAAATCTCGATCTGGTAATAATTAGGGCCTCTGGCCAGTGTCCATCACCGCATTTGCTTGATTCCGAGGGATAGATTATGAATGGTTGGATGATGAGCCCTAACAGCACAGAGGAGAGCTGACGGGAGCATCAGTGGGGACCAGGGCCCTAGAGGGGGGTGAAATCAGCTCCTTGAGTTCCCCATGTCAAGTCGTACAGGCAGAATCAGCAAAACATCAGCCCTTGGAAGCCCACAGGCAAAAGCCAGGCTTCCTCAGCTCTGGCATTTTTCTAAGCATCCTGCTCAGACACCTTTCTCTTCACTTTTGTATGTGCATGCATCTCTTGAGTGTCTGGTCACATGTGCTGTGTTCATATACACACATGTATGTATGTATATATATGTACATATATATATGTGTATATATATATATATATATATATATATACCACACATATATATATATATGAGAAGAATCATGGGAAGAGGAGCCGCTGTTTCCTTTGTTCTCTGTCACAGGTTTGCAGGTATTTGGTCTGGAAGGAGCATCCCCTGGGGGAGGGGATGCTGCTCAAACAGTGCAGAGTCTCCAGGAACCACTGTGTACACAGCGAGGGAGGAGGGGCTGGGAGGGGCTCAGACCCCATCTGCAATGCAGGCTCCTACTCAGAGCAGCCCTTTGCACAACTGGTGTATGCATGTGAAATACAACCCCTTAAAGGTCCCTGGGAATCCTGGCTGAGAACACACACCTGCTCTGTGGTCAGTAAACAGTCATCTTTGGGCTTGGAGGGAGGAGGCCGTGAAAGAATGGGGAAAGGAAATGGCTGGGGCAGATAAAAAAAAAAGCACAATGAGGGGAAGGGGTGAGCCAACCAGATGTCAGGGTTTCTTGCTTAATTTGGGGAAAATTAAAATTCACTCAAAAATATAATAAACAGGAAAATAAACAGCCTGGGAGCCTGCATGAGCCAACTTCTCACAAATTGGTCATTCTAATCACGATGGGGAAGCAGCTGAGAGAATCATCGGGGTTAATCCCTCTCCGGTCAGCACCGAGGCTGTGTCCCAGGATGGATCTCTCTGCCTGGGGGATTCCTCTTCATCTGCACTGGGTGTGTGTGTGTTGGGGGGGGAGGGGGGATAGTGAGAGAGAGGAGCTAAAAGGAACATTTATTGAGGAAGACAAGGGTTTTTTAACCCTGACACTATCGACATTTGGGCCCAATAATTCTTTGTTGTGGAGCCGTCCTGTGCCTTTTAGACTGTTTAGCGACATCCCTGGTCTCTATGGACTAGAAGCCAGTAGCACCTCCCCTACACAGGTTGTGATAACCAAAAATATCTCCAGACATTGGCAAATGTCTTGCGGGGACAAAAATCACCCTGGTTGAGAAACCCTGAGCTAGACTCTGTGCTGGCACCTCACACATGTTATCCCAAATTGTCCCTGCAGGCAGGACTCCCTCCCTTCATTTGACAACGAGAAACCAGGCTGGATCCAGGTCCTGAGCTGCCTGACTTCAAGGCCTGGAGTCTCTTAGTGACACCAGATTCCCGCAGGAAAGGAGTCTAGTCCACATTCCCTGGCTGAGGGCACATGGCAAAGCTTGGAGAGGCCTACAGTAATGCCTTCTGTGGTCCAGTTTGACCTTGAATGTGACTTTAAGACTTCCTTTCCCTTACCTCTTCTTCTCTTCAGCCTCAACAGATTCCATGATTGGTGAGTCTATCCTTTACCTTAAGTTAAATCTTGGTTTGCTGAGGGAAGGGTAGGAAGTAGAAGAGGAAGACGATAGAAGGAATAATACATTAAGCCGATTCATATCTCAGTATGAATAAATTCGCCAGACTCAGATTCACTGGATTTGAGTACCTTTCCCTACCAGCTCCTATTTCAATGAGAATAGAACTGAAGTCGGGGACTGTGTAGGAAAAAGCAAAGGAATACCCCTTCCTCCTGATATTAGAAATGTCATAAAAATATTGTGTGCATTAGTTAGGTTTCTAAGTCAGCTCACTATTTTAATGTTTGCAGTGATGCTGTCGTTGTGATAAAATTAGTATTATTAGTGGTGTGCTGTGTGGTTCATGATCAATTGAAGAGACACTCATGAGAATCAAAATACTTTGAAATGAAAACACTTCTAAATGTTTATTTTCAAAATGTATTGCTATTTTTCTACTTAGGGGCCTATTTATTCTCACCTGAAATTCTCTAATGATCCCTACATACGTCTCCCTGTCTTTTGTCTTCACTCTACTCATTTACCTGTCTCTACCCTCTATATTTGTGTGCAACTGGTGTTGCCATATTAAAAAAATCTGCCCATTCCTCTCCTCTTACAATGCTCCAAAGGCTCCTTCTCAAACCTCAGGATAGATTTTTAAGTTCCTTGGCATGACTCACAAGACTTTTCTTAATCTGAGTTAGACCTATTCTTTGACACTCCCACACTGAGCTTAGATTTCAATCACACAGAACTGGTGGAAATTCTCCAAATGCTATTGGTATTCTCATTCCTCTATAAACGCTTGCACCTGCTGTACATTTTGCCTGAAATATCCTTCCCATTTTTATCCAGCTGGCTAACTTCTTCTTGTCCTTGAAGACTTATCCTAAAGATCCCTTCTTTCTAGAAATCCTGCTTAACTCCTTCCTCCACTGTCCACTCCCATTGCTTCCCACACTATCCCATGCCGGCCATGATGATATTGTATGTCATACCATGTGCAAGATACCTGGTTATTTCTCTGTCTCCTTCACTAGCCCATGAGTATCCCAAGGGCAGGAAATATGTC
>NW_005871273.1:1346686-1349442 GCF_000147115.1 Myotis lucifugus | reverse complement strand
TCAGATAGCTGGCTAGCTGTATCCATATCATGGTGGTTCAGCTCAATCATTTACCTTCTCTTTCTGACACTCTAACTTAGATAATATTCAAACCCTTAAATCTATCAGAAACCCTCTCAGCCAGATCTTCAGAAACTAGTAAACCATTTTTTTGGGGGGGGGGGGAGGGGTGTGTTGGAGGGGTGGAGGGGAGTCAGTTAGTTTTTATTAAGCCTCTGTGAAGTATTAAGTGATTGAGCCTCCATGTTCAATCTCTTCCACCATTCAAATGCTTAGAAGCCAGAGGCAGTGAAGTTGGGAAACACAGCAGATGTCGGGGTCAAAGCAAAGGGAGTGTCTCCTGCCTTTGGTGGATTTGGAGTTCCCTGCTGATTCATAGTTATTGTTCCTTATCCACAGGGCACCTTATATGTTCAGAATGTTTAAGAATCATTGCCATCGGGTCAGGGCCATCCCAAATGGTCTTTATCTTTATCAGCTATTTGTGTCCTCGGCATCACGAAGATGGCTCTTTCCATGCAATAAGCGCTCCATACCGGGATCTGCTACCTGACTGACGTTAGCAGTACCTTCTCCTGCAGGAGAGCGGGAAAGACAAAGAAACCTGCCCTGTATAGGTTGCCTTACTCCAAGATGCGGGGCGGTGAAACTTCAAGCTGTGCTGAGCTGAGCATTCCACGTAGAAACTCTTTGTTTATTTATTTACCCTGCTCACCCCCCTTTCCTCACAGCTGCAAATGACTTTGGATAAGGAGTGTGGATGCTGAAAGGTGTTAGAGATGTGTTAGGAACAGAAGGTTTAGAGTTCTGCTCAGCTGTTAATAACTTCTGAGTCCCTGCTTAGCTAGTGCTGACCTAGGGACGCAGCACAGGAGCCCTACCCCTTGGCCTCTTCCCAAAAGGCTCTGCTTTTGTGGAAGATCATCAGAGCGCTGCCAGCCATGGGGTGGGATGGGGGGGGGGGGGCGCATGGCCTGTGTGATTCCGGGGAGAAATCACGTGCCTGATGTCATCTGGAGAAGGAAAAAGCTTTCTTCTTTCTAGACTCCAGCAGATGTATTTGTCAGCCAACTAGGCTACCATCTTGGCAGTCCACATGGTCAAGCTGTGGAGGAAATTAATGAAGACTTTGTAATAATACACACACAAGTCTGATATGTAACCCATTGGTAATGGGTTGAGTGGTTATAGCAAGATAACTGAATTTAGTAGCTCCGTTCCCTCCCAGCCCCCCAGCCCTAGGAAGGAAAGGGGAGGGTGAGTCTTAGGAAGTTCTGTGGAGGGAGATGGGCTTTTCCCTAGAGAGGAAGGCATAGGCTTGCATTGTAGAGGTGGGAGCTATACATTCAGAGCTAGAGTTGGAGCTTTTCCAGAGAGAGGCAAGAGGACGGGCCCGTTCTTCAGCACAACCCGAGTGTGAGCCCTGTATTCTGCAAGGCAGGCTGCAGAAATGAACGTCTTTCAGCCTACCTGACGCAGAATGCTCGAGAGATGGATGGCGGATGAGAGAACGACAAGGGCCAGTGCTGGGCAGTGATGCCCACAGATGGCTGAAGCTATAGGAAAAATAGAGATTGCGACCATCATTAAATTCCATGGAGGGTAAAACGGAGAATGCCACAAATTACCGAGACTCGTAGCTGGGAGCTTATAGCAAATTAAGTCTGATTTTGAGAAATAAAGTACAGTGACATGTATTGGACTCTGGTAGCATATCAGCAACATGTTCTTGGGGAGGCCAGGAACCTTAGAGACACATGGGGATAAAAATAACCAAATTGCTGGTTAAGCTTCACGCTACATCAGCCATCTTACATAGTGAAGCTATAAATAACATCACTCCCGTCCTCGAAGAACTTGCATTCGGAGAAATTCTGATAGTCTGTGGTTTCCTAGGAGTTTAGAGGTGGTTGGTACTCGCTAGAGAAGGTCATTTGGGGACAAGCCGATTTTCAGGCCATTTTGTTGAAGCCACATCTAAGCTTGACTTCATTGGATATAAACATCTAGTCTTCAAACCCACATCCTTCTGCTGTAGCTGAAAGCAGGGACTCTGGAGTAAGGGCGGACTTGGGTTTTACTCTGTGACTGGTGCTGGCACGACCTTGCTGAAGTCCCTCAGCTCTGTAATCTCTCGGTGTCTCCATCTGAGAACGCAGTTCTTAGTAGCACCTTCCTCATGGTGCTGTTTAGTATTAAAAATGGCATGGAATTTGCATCTTAACAGAGGAGATGGGCTATCTACAAAGAAATACATATTTATTCTGGTGCCAAGTGATAAAACGTGCTGTGCAATAAAAGCAGGGCAAGGGGACAGATAGTTGCCCGGGGGGTTGATGTTTATCTAGGTAGGGTGGCCAAGAAAGACGGTCTTTCAGCAGAGACTGGGTGGGGGTGAGGGGAGGGAGTGAACTGATGTGCAGAAAGCGCACACTATCTTTCATGTCCAAACAAAATGCCCCATAACTGCTTGTTACTCGCTCATTCATATATACAGAGACTGATTCGGGACAAAGTTTCTACTCACGAGCACAGAGGTAGGTAGGCAGAGACATTAACTCTGTTTCTTGTATCTGAGTCAAGGCTCCAGCAAAGACAATGGGAATATGATGTTCTACCTTGGAAGAGGCCTTTACTATCCAGACACTACCCTTGAAAGATTGGTCAAGCAGATGTAAAGGATAAGATGTAAGAAAACAAAGGGATATATACAGGGCAGATATAGACATACAGGGTGTGTGTGTGTGTGTGTGTGT
>NW_005871273.1:1310379-1346167 GCF_000147115.1 Myotis lucifugus | reverse complement strand
CCCCAGTGCTGATGGGGTCCACGTTGTGCACTTCCTTTCAGACACATCTAGACAAATCCGTCAAGCAGGAGTCCCTAAAAGCCTGTAATTTTCCAGGCAATATGGGACATATCCCACTGGTAATGGAAGAGTCTTGTAAAGCCACAGGATCCCGAGCTAAGCTATCTATTTATTTGATTTAAATTGTTTTAAGCACTTTACAGCTTGTGATGTCAATTCTCACATGATTTAACTTCAAGACTTGGACCTGACCTTCAAAAAACTTAAAAGTCCCAAATAGCCTGCTTATTTAGGACATTAATATTTGTAGAACGCTTTTTGGGTATCTCCCAAAAAAGTGAAAAACTTCAGAAACTTAATTAATGCTGAATAGAGTTGAGGGTCTTTAATCTGGAATCCACAGTCTCCTTCCGGTGTTTTGCAAGCCGTCTCCACGTCTCCACATCTCTCCCATAACCCTCTGCTCTACCCCAATGCTGGGCATTGCAAACACAGCCCTGCTATCCATGCGCCACCCATTCTTGAGAATTAACTTCAAATCCCACTTCTTTTAGGCATACATCTTGGTGCTCTTTTAAAAATTGACTTTATATGTTAGAGCAGTTTTAAATTCACAGAGCAATTGAGCAGAAAGTACAGAGATTTCCCACATTCTCCCTGCTCCGCACACTCACAGTCTCTCTCCACCCCCCCTCCCTCCATTGACATTCCCAGCAGAGTGGGACATCTGTTACCATTGATGAACCTACAAGGACACATTATCACCCAAATCCATAGTTTACACATTAGCACTCGCTCTGAGTATTGTTCATGTTGTTGGACAAACATATAATGACGTATGGACCATCATAGTATCATACACAGTAGTTTCACTGCCCTAAAAAGCCTCTGTGCTGCACCTATTCATCCCCTACCCCCACCCTCTGAAACCACTGATCCTTTTACTGGCTCCAGAGTCTTGCCTTTTCCAGAATGTCCTATGGTTGGAATCGTACAGTATGTAGCCTTTTCAAATTGGCTTCTTTCACTTAGTAATACACATTTAAGGCTCCTCTATGTCTTTTGATGACTGGATGGGCCATTTCTTTTTAGTGCTGAACAACATTGGCTGGCTGTGCGGTACCTTCCTGCTCTTTTTAAAATTCTGATAGTTCTATAATGTCTAGACCTGCTCTGTCTGGTGCATGAGCCTTAGTTACATAAATAGTGTGGGTATTTAAATGTTAAATAATTAAAATTAAGCAAAATTAAAAATTTAGATCTTAAGCCACTTCGGCTATATTCAAATTGCCCCATAGCCATGTGTGGGGGGTGGGCACGGTGTTAGGCCAGATGTGGAACATCTGCATCATCACCGAAACTTCTGTTGGAGAGTGCTGCTCCACACTGCTGCTGCGGCCACCAGGCGTGCTAATGTGTTGAGGCTCCACTACAGATGGATACCTCGCCACATTAAGATACATTCACTAATTTCGTTCTATTACAACCCAGTGAGGGTGGTGCTATTACGAGTCCCATTTTACAAAGGGAAAAATGAAAGATCACAAGCATCACAAGTCACACAAGTGGCAGGGCTGAGGCTGGAGCCAAGTGTCCCTGACGTCAGGACTCTGCGCTCCCCAGCTCCCCAGCTCCACAGCCTGCCTCCCACTGGCCCTGGGTCATTTCCTTGGGACTTACTCTACTTCCAATCCTGAAATATCCTCAGTGAAGCGGGCCTGCACATCATCCATCCAACACTCTCATTTTACCAGTGAGAAAACTGAGGTTTCAAAATGTGAATGAGCTGTCTCTGATCACACAGGTAAAGCTATTGGCAGAACAGAGACTATAAGTCCCACCCCCTCCCTGGCAGCCTGGAAGCCTGGAGAGCCTTGGCTGGCCCTGTGTTCTGGAATGCAGAGCTGTGGCATGCATTCTATCTGATGAAAGAGAAAGGGGTGGAGAGTAGAGGCCATGGTCAAGTTTTCTCTCCCAGGGACATTGAAAAGGTTGGTAAGACAGATTATCTTTCACCTTCCTTCCTGGACTAAGGTTTGGCTTCTTCTGAGAAGGACAAGTTGCAGATATGAGATAGTGACAAAGAACCAGGTGGCCGGCTGTCAGGAGCAATACCTCATTCACCCAACAACATGCAACAGCTATTTATTGAGCAGCCACTGTATGCCAACCACTGCAGCAGGACATGGGGTCCAGATGCGAGAAAGGCTCAAATGAGATAGAATACGATTTGCAAATTCAAAGCTAGAAGCAGGAGACAGAGCAGGAGCTGGGAGCAGCAGCCAAGCATGCGCAGGATGGGAGGGAGGAGCCAGAGCAAGGTCATGCTTTTTGCAGAGAAGAACCCTGTGGGTGATGAAGTGGCTCCCTCCGAGGATGCCTGGTAAATGCTAAAAGCAAGATCAATTTCTGACTTCTCCTCCGTGTAGGAGGAGCATCCTGACCTGGGTGGAGGTGCCCTTAGCTACAGAACCAGCTGTGGCTTGGTATTTACAGCTGGAATTTACATGCATCTCTGTCTCTCCCCCCCAACTCCCTCAAACAACCAAGGCCCCCTTCCAATGCACATTTGAGCTCAGTCTCCCTGGAGAAAAGAAAGAAAGGGGAGGGTTGGAGGGAGGGAGGGCGACGGAGGAAGCGGCTGGCTTCCGGTTGCAAGAGAGAGTCACTGGGTCCTGACTATTCGAGAACTGGCCCCAGCCTGCCCGCACAGCCAAGGCAAGCTGGGAGCAGGGCATTGTCTGGAAGTCTTTACAAATTCTGCATGGACTTCCACCCCGCTAACAGCCTGGGAGCAGCCCAGAGGACCAGGCTGTGGCAGTCCTCAGCGCAGTGCCAGGCCATCTTGGCTGCTCGTCCTGGGCCGGGCCTCAACTCCACTGGTGCCCACTGCCACAGCTTCTGTGCGGGTGAGGCAGCCCATGCCCTTCCTGCCAATGGACAGGTGACAGCTGTGGGCTCCTTATGCTCCCCTGCTGCCCTGTCCAATCCAGCCCTGAGCTCACGATCTCTCAGCCCTGCCTCTTGTATGCCTTCCCTCCCTCTGCCCTCTCAGCCCACCCTCCCACCCCCCATCCTATGCCAAGTCCTTATTTTAACTACCTGGTGCCTTCTCTGAGGACAAAGTCTCTAAAATATTGGCTGAAGCAAGAAGGGGGTGTTTATTGCCCTCTAACGTGTCTCCTTGCTCGCTACCCTTGTCATTTGTCCATCTATTCTCAGACTCGGGGTGACTGGAGTGACCCTTTTAAACATCACTTATACCGTGTCACTCCTTAACTCAGAGCTCCCTGATGACTGCCATTCATTCTGAGAGGAAGCCATGCTCCCTTCAAGGGACCGCGGAGCTGTACATGACCTGACCCCTGGTCCATCCCTCTCCCTCTTGTTCCCTCGGCTCCGGCCACACCGGCTTTCTCGCTGCCCCTCAGACATGCCAGTGTGCCCGGGCCAAGGGCTTCGCTCTTCTCTTTCCTCTCTCTCTTGCCCCAATAAACCATGATCGATGGTTTAAATGCTGCTCTTCTGAAATTTCAGCCTTATTCCGAAGAGCTTGCTTCTTCCTCAGCAAGCATACCAGATGGAGAGAGACTTTGGGTTTTGTTTGACATTAAGGAAGGGTCAAGGGCCATCTGAAGGAGCTAGAACAGCCGTGGGCAAACTACGGCCCGCGGGTCGGATCTGGCCTGTTTGAAATGAATAAAACTAAAAAAAAAAAAAGACCGTACCCTTTTATGTAATGATGTTTACTTTGAATTTATATTAGTTCACACAAACACTCCATCCATGCTTTTGTTCCGGCCCTCCAGTCCAGTTTAAGAACCCATTGTGGCCCTCGAGTCAAAAAGTTTGCCCACCCCTGAGCTAGAAACTCAAAGACCCTTGACATGCTTTACCCTCACCTTCTCTCCCTTTCTTTGTTCCAGCTCCTTCCTCAAGGTTAGGCTTCCCTCCCCAAGGATGAATATAATCCCTCAGATTGTTCCTAGTTGCCTTTTGTCTTCTGGAGACAAGCTCCATGCTCTAATCTAACCTCAAGAGGTCCATGGCTGAATAACCGCTGTTTTCTGTGTTCTCCACGCCTTCCCGTTCCTCGCCAACCTCTCTCTCCAGGGCTTTGCTTCTCTACTTCTACACACTCTCTCAGATGCCACCGTGGTGGAGTGAGCATTGCCTGAGAGCCAGGACAGCCAGCTGTGTGAGCGTCAGCACATTACTTCTCTCCGAGTCTCAGTTTTCACATTTGTAAAATAGGGATAGAATGTGCACTTCACGGTGATTATGCAGACCAGGCGAACAAGGTGTGAGGAGGCTGCTGATGGTGCCAGATGCATAGCGAGCACTCAGTCATCTCCACTTGCTCACCACCGCAGACACTGCCCCTCCTCCATCCCAGCTGACATGAGGTTGCCATCTAGTGGGCATGCAACTCGCAGGCAGCTGAAAGGGGCTAAGCAGGGCTGGAGCAGGGACCACATCCCAGGATACTCCCAAGGAGGGAGCGTGGATGTCCGCTCTGGCTCTGAGGTGTGAGCATTTATCCTCTTGCTTGTGTGGTTCCCAGCTCAGTCCCCAGATGTGGGTCTCTCATGAATCTCTCACGGCTCCCTTCTAATGGCGAAGCAGAAACCCTACTCTGACCCCACTTGGATCTTGGTCACTCTTCCTACCAAGTCCTATTTTACCCTGTAGGGGCAACAGGGCAGAAGAGCATCCCAGGCGGAGAAAGCATCGGGGCCTGGCCCCAGAGGTTAGAGAGTGCCTGCTGCAGTGAAGACCTGCAGGAAAGGCAAAGAACTTGCTGAGGGGTGAGGGTGTAGGGAATTAAGGGCTAAGAGGGGGGATGATCAGAGGGCTGTTGAAATATTGTAGAGAGGCTCAGAGAAAGGGGAGGCCAGGGAGATGAGGAGTGAAGGAAGGATTTGAATGGGGTCTGAAGGACGGGTAGAATGTGGATACTCAGAAGAGAAATGAGGGTGTTCTGTAGGTGGGAACAATCATGAGGGAAGGCAGAAGCTTGCAAGCAGAGCCTGTGCTCTGGATTTGAAGTCATAGGATGTGGATTGAAGTGCCACATCTGGACCTCGGTCTCCACAATCACAGGGGAGGAGAGTGGCCTAGTTCCATAATTGTGGCTTTTCATAATAGTATTCCATTATAGATAGATATAGATATAGATATAGATATAGATATAGAGATAGATATAGATATACGGTAAATAGATGTAGATATAGATATACGGTAGATAGATGTAGATATAGATGTAGATGTAGACATAGATGTAGATGTAGACATAGACGTGGACATAGACATAAACATAGACATGGACATGGACATAGACATAGACATAGACATAGACATAGATAAAATATCTATCAGTGGACACCTGGGTTGCTTCCATCTTTGGCTATTGTGAATAGAGCTGCTTTGAACATGAGCATACAAATATCTCTTTGAGACCCTGTCATTGATTATTTCCTAGAATTGGAATTGATGGATGGTAACATGGTAATTTTATTTGTAATATTTTGAGGAACCTTCATACTGTTTTTCATAGTGGCTGCACCACTTTATACTCCCACCAGGATTGCACAAAAGTTCCAATTTCCCACTTCCTCATCAACACTTGCTATTTCCTGATTTTCCTTTGTTGACAGTAGCTGTTCTAACAGGTGTGAGATGTGCCTCACCATGGCTGTGAATTGCATGTCCCTAATGACTAGTGATGTTGAGCATCTTTTCATGTGATTTCTGGCCATTTGTATATCTTTGGAGAAATGTCTATTCAAGTCCTTTGCCCAATTTTAACAGGACTTGCTCGTGAGCCAAGCATTTTTACTGTTTACCGAGATAAGTTAATAAATACAAAAGAACAGGGCAAGCTGGGCAAAGAGTTCATTAGCTCCGATTCCAAAATTCTAGCTGGTTGACTTTTCACCTACCCCACTGGCCTGATCAAGCCTCCTGCTCAGAGTGGCTGTTGACACTGGTGGTGAGAAGCTTCCACCCACCAGGAAATGGCTGGTGAGAACCGGGGCTGGCTTTAGGGCCCTACATTTCACCAACAATGAAGTTGAGGAGAAAATTATTTGTATTAAAAAAGAATCTCATTCTTTCCTTTTTCCTTTTTGCAGTCCAACATGAAGTAATATTACTATAGCAACACCCATAACAACTATTACCACCACCCTCTTCCCAACACTCCCCCTCCCCAGCCACCACCACCCTGGAACAAGTGTTCTCTGTGCACCGTGTCTGGTCCCCCCATGCCTAGAATCCATCAGGATTCAAATCCCATAGGTGAGAAATAGCCAGCCATCTGCCATTTGATTGGCTAAACATGCCAAGCATCTGAAAATGAGAAGAAAATGTGGGTGTTTCTTTCTTTATTTCTTCTTCTTTTAAATCCATACCAGAGAATAATGAAGCTGTGGCTAAGAATGCTAAGCAGCAGCTTCAGTCAGCAGGGTGGTTTATAGCGATTAACTTATTCCCTTGGAGTGTTCAGCAACCAACCAGAAGGCTCTCCCAAGCCAAGCAATTTTATAATTAAGTGATAATTGTTTTTTGGAGGTTTTTTTTTTTTTTTTTTTCTGGATAGCCTAGAGAAAGATAAACAGCTGCAGGAATCAATAAGCATCAAGGTCATGGGCTGAATTATTTACCAAGTCTCTGCTATTCGTCTTAAACTCATCTCCCTACTAGGAAAAAACGTATGTCTATTTTCACAGAAGTTGTAAAAACATACCTGGTTTAGTTTCACAGTTGCTGTTACTGCCTTTGCCTTTTTATGACTGGGTCTTCCATGTTGCTTGCCTTTGATTGACCCTCACACTGACAGAAAATAGCTGTGATGCTTAAAGAGAGCACAATATATAAAAATTAATATAAAAATCTGACATATTGAGAGTTGGTTATCTGTTTAGAAGACTGTGAGTCTTCTATGAAAACCAGTCCATTTAATTGTATTTTACAATTTGTATTTTACAAATTGAATTAATTTGTATACAACCTTCAAAGAATATAACTGTTCTATGAAACAGACATCTGTATCAAAACTATGCACTATTTTGGTGAGTCACTAGCTCTCTTAGACAAGTATATACATATTGGTTAACATGTACAGGAATAAGAAGAGCTTAAGGGGACAGTGTCTAGGTAGATACTCTGACCTCTACCAATTCTGAATTGAGTTAGAAACACCTACATACAAAATAAAATTTACTTATTGTTATTCAATGTCCTTTTCAGGATCATTTCTAGTTTTTCCTCTTTGGTAGGTAGGCTGATACGTAACTTTGGGTTTGCTAAAACACCTCTATATGTCTATATGGTGCCAAATATTTGAATGGAAAGTTATTTGATATGATGTGAAAAAAATCTCTGGATAAGGAACTTGGATTTTTCCTTTTCATTTGGATGTTTTTTTTTTAAATATTTTTTTTTTATTGATTTCAGAGAGGAAGGGAGAGGGAGGGAGAAAGAGATAGAAACATCAATGATGAGAGAATTATTGATCTGCTGCCTCCTGCACGCCCCCTACTGGGGATCGAGCCCACAACTCTGGCATGTGCCCTTGACTGGAATTAAACCTGGGACCTTTCAGTCCTCAGGCAGATGCTCTACCAACTGAGCCAAACTGGCTAGGAATTCATTTGGAGTTTTGAGTGCTTGCAGACAAATGTAAAAGCACATGGTTTTCTATTGGGAGGTCCTTTGGTCTCCTCCTGGGCCTTGGATGTTGACCCTGACACTAGCCCAGGGACCAGCTTCCGGCCCAGTGGTCTTACAGGACCCTGCACGGCTTTGAAAGAGCTTCTTGACCTCTCTTACGGGTGTAGATCCCAATGATGCATTCATTTTTCCCTTTTGTCTGTCCTCCACCCCCAGCAGCTATTAATGAACCCAAAATCAATCTGTCTGGTTGCTTGATAAGATTAGAGGACTTCCACTAGTCTCGAAACTGCTCATAGGAAGCCAGATGAAGCAATCAGTTTATTGTGAACTCTCTTTCTCTCCTCACTCTGCATCTCTGCTATTGATTAAGTAATAGCACCCTGGGGCTTGTTCCTGATAAAGCAGCTTTGGAGAAAGCAAAGGGATGGTCTCCACACAGTCCTGGCTGTTATTCTCTCTCCAGGAACCAGACCAGGGACAGCTTAACTTAAGTAAGGCAACGTGTTAGTGCTCAGCAGCCTCTCCTGAGAATCCTGGTTTGAATCTGAGATTGTGTTTATCTTGAGAAGAGATTTCCCACTGGTTAGACAGGCCCTAACCTACATAGGGGCCAGAAAGCTCAACAGATACTCCACTGGCTGGAAACAACTCTATAGCAGGAACTTGAACCAGGTTCTCTGAGTGTTCCAGATTCTGTTATTATTCTAATCCTAGCATACAGGGACTAGGAAGGTAACAGTGTCTCCATAATGACCACTGAAATAAAAAAGCCTGAGATCAAAAGAAAGCGCTGGTACACTGGCCAGTGAGGCTCAATTGGTTGGAGCTCCATCCCACACGCCTGAAAGGTGTTGGTTTCGATTCTGGTCAGGGCCCATACCCAAGTTGCAGGTTCGATCCCTGGTCGGGGCACGTTTGGAAGGCAACCGATCGATGTTTCTCTCTTACATTGATGTTTCTCTCTCACATCTGTCTCTCTCTCTCCCACCCTCCTCCTCTCCCTTCCTCTCTTTCCAAAATCAATTTTAAAAAAAAGGAAAGTGCGGGAAGTAGGAGCAGCTGGCCCTGGGAGACAAGAAAGCCTGCAGCCTAAAAACAGCTGAGTTTAGGCCCAGGCAAATGATTAGGTGATTAGAAAATTCTATGCAGTATGGAGAGCAGGCATACTTCTCCTTTCATGAATTAAACAGCCAACAGAGCTAGAAGAATGATGGGCTCATCTCATTTCACACAAATTGACACTTGAATTTATATATGTGTACATAATGTGTATATATATATATAAAATACATATGTATGTGTATATATATCACATATATATGCTGCAATACTTTATTTAATACCTATCTCTAGAGGGTTTTCACTTTCTTAAAGACTATCAACTGCTGGATTTTTAGAAAATATTTTGATTCTATCAAGGATAAAGTTAGCAAGCACTAACATAGGGAGGCAAGAGCTGGGTTTTCTTTTCAGAGTCCCTGTCCCCAGTTAAAAAATGATAGCTTTTATTTTTTCTTATTGTTTTCTTTACATATGACAACACAGTGATTGCATGAGAACTTTGAATGACTATGCAAAGTTACCAGTTCTGATGGGCAAAGAAAATTTAAGAGGTACTCTGTTAGTCAGGATTTATTTTGAGCTGCTATTACAAAGAGACCCACTCTTGTTTAAGCAGTTCTTAAACAAGAATAAAAATCTCAGACTCTTGCCGTAACTGGTTTGGCTCAGTGGATAGAGCGTCGGCCTGCAGACTGAAAGGTCCTAGGTTCGATTCCGGTCAAGGGCATGTACCTTGGTTGTGGGCACACCTCCAGTAGGGAGTGTGCAGGAGGCAGCTGATCAATGTTTCTTTCTCATTGATGTTTCTAACTCTCTATCTCTCTCCCTTCCTCTCTGTAAAAAATCAATAAAATATATTTTTTTAAAAAAAATCTCAGACTCTTTATCAAAAGTGCTTCTCGGTCAGTAGAAATTTGGATAGAAGCATGGGGGCTCACACGCTATTTCTCTTAAGGCACAATCAGGGAGTGGCAGACCTTAGTCATGTGGCCACACAGCCAAGGGAGGCTGGGAAACCCACCCTCAGCTGGGCAGCAGTGCTCCCAGGGGAAAGGCAGGAGTTCTGTTATTCAAGGAGGAAGGGTCGAGCTGTATTGATGGACAATTTGCAGGCCTTTCCACAGGTGCACACATAGAAGGAATGCAAGACAGCGTGGAACTCAAGATAATGACCTACTGAGATAGTGCGTGAAATGAAAAAGAGGAGAAAAAGTAACTTGAGGAAGGTAACAGGGTAGTCATCTAGAACTTGGATAAAGAGGGCCCAAGACAGATGTGTATATGGAAAGGTGGAATTAGAACAGGAAAGAAGTATGCATAGTCTACTTTCTAGTTTTCTAAAATTTAAGTTAAAACTAGCTTAGCGAGGGCTTACCTCTAATCATTTGGGATGCTTGATCCCGTTCTAATCATTTGGCAATCCCACAAGGCAGTTCACTTTAATTGGGCTGTATTTGAAAATCTGCAATTCTTCAGCCCTTTATTTTGAGATACCCTTCTTCATTCCTGGTGATATCACTTGTTCTGAAGTGTATGTTATCTGAGGTTAATATCATCTCTCCAGCTTTCTTATTGTTAATGTTTGCATCACATATATTTTGAAGATCATATTAGTACCTTTATATTTAGAGGAGGTTTCTTGTGGTCAGCAAATGTTGATCTTGCTTTTGTATTCAGTCTGGGAATTTCTGTCATTTACATGGTACATTTAAACGGTTTACATTTAATGTATTTATTGGTAGAGTTGAATTTAAGTCTACCAGTTTGCCACTTGTTTTCTATTTGTTCCATGAGCTCTTTGTTCTTATTTTATCATTTGCCTTTTGGACTAGCTAATGATTTTCTATTATTCTATTTTATATCCAATATTGGCTTATTAGCTATCTCTTATTTTATTTTTTGGTGGTTGTTCTAGGGTTTCTAATATGCGCTTTACTTATCACAGACTGCCTTGAAACAATATTATGTCATTTCTTGTATAATGTAAGATTCTTACAATAGAATACTTCCATTATTCTACCTATCCTTTATACAATTCTAATAATACATTTTATTTCTACATATATTATAAGATCACAGAATACATTGCTTTTTACTTTAAACATTCATTTAATTTTAAAGAAATTAAAACATGAGGAAAAACACTGATATTTTAAAATGCTCTTTATTTCTTTGTGTAGATCCGGGTTTTCATCTGTCATCATTTTCTTCTACCTAAATAATCTCTTTCAATATTTCTTGTGGGGCTGATTTACTGATGATGAATTCTTTCAGGTTTTTACATTTTTGTCTGAAAAAGGTTTTATTTTATCCTTATTTTAAAGGCTATTTTTAACTTAATATAGAACACTAAGTTACAGGTTTTTTTCCTCTTCCCTTCAGTTTTTAAAAGGTGTCATTGTATTGATTTAAGGCTTGCATAGTGTTCCTCTCTCATTCTTATCTTTTTCTATACATAATGTGACTTTTTTTTCCTCCAGGAGTTTTCGATATTTTGTCTTCATCACTGGTTTTAAGCAATGAATTATGATGTGGGGTTTTTTTTTGGGGGGGGTGTTTACCCTGTGTAGAATTCATTAGCCTTATTTCATATGAATTTATAATTTTCATAAAATTTGAAAGAAACTGGAGCCATTATACAGGTGTCCCAAAAAGTTGTATATACACTTTGAATACCATTATTAATTCCAATGGGTTAAGTCTGAAAATAAAGAAACAATTAAGCTATCAGCTGCTAAATTGTGTATACGTTCTTTGGGAGAAACACTGTGTTTTTCAAATGTTATTATACCTCATTCTCCTTTCCCTCTCTTTAGGTTCCCCTATCACATGTATGTTAGACTAGATGATATTTTCCCCCAATGAGACTCTCTTCATTTAATTTTCAGTTTTTTTTTCTCTATTGGTTTCATTTTCGCTAGGTTCCATTATTGTCTTCCCATGTACTGATTTTTTTTCTTCTGCAGTGTCTAATCTGTTGTTAATTTCATCCAGTGAAAAATTCACTTTAAATATATTTTTTATTTCTAGGACAATGATTGGCAAACTGTTTCTGTAAACAGCAGATAATAAATACTTCAGGCTTTGAAGGTTATACCGTCTTTTCTATTGCCTGGTATCCAATCGAGACTAAGGGGATACATATGCAGATTTCTAAGGTTCACTTTCTTTTTTTTTAATATATTTTATTGATTTTTCACAGAGAGGAAGGGAGAGGGATAGAGTTAGAAACATCGATGAGAGAGGAACATTGATCAGCTGCCTCCTGCACACCCCCTACTGGGGATGTGCCTGCAACCAAGGTACATGCCCTTGACCGGAATCGAACCCGGGACCTTTCAGTCCGCAGGCCAACGCTCTATCCACTGAGCCAAACCGGTTAGGGCAAGCTTCACTTTCTATATAGCTTCCCACTTCCCGCTTCCTGGAACTCTGTCCTACAACTTCCAATTGCCACAGGTTCCTTGAACTCCAGTCTTCCTCTCCTTAATTTATTAAGGCTGCTGCACCCTGGTGGGGGTAGGGGTGGGGGTGGGGGCGGCCTCTTCCTGAATGCATGGCTCAGACATGGCCTCCCTACAAGGCACATTTCAGAAATTTTACAGATGGGCACTGTATTGACAAAAGATTCATCAACAATTTTCTTAAAAGGTCAAGGCCAGCGTTGTTAAGCCGAGAAGCCAACATAACAGCAAAGTGTACAACCTAGAGGCATGGTTTCTCAATTGTTCTTGGGGATTATTGAGGGGCCAATGTAATTAGTAGCTAATCTTACCCAGATTAGAAAAATGATTGTTAGAATTCTTACGGGAATATCTTGCACTACCTAGAAATTGGGTGACCTTGGGTTTTGAAGACATAAGTATTTGAGAGTTGAATAAGTCTTTATTTGAATGTAATTCTAAAAGGGTTATCTGGGCTGGCACATAATATATACGCCTATGCTTTCCCATTCAACCAAATGAGGAGGCTCTCTTCATCTCAAAAGATGCTGCTTTGCGAGACCACATTGACAACCATTAGCCAAGGTCAGAGAAAGGTTTATGTGTGGCCGGAGCCCCAGAAAAACAGCCCTGCTTAGTAGCAGGAATTGCAGGAACCCCACCTTTCCTAGAAAGTAGGAGTCTATCAAGAATCTGTAGAGTTCAAGTTCATTTGTTCAATTTTAAAGAGTGCCTTTATCTAGTGGTGCTTTCCAAGAAAGCTTGTTTTTTTTTTAACTTATATATTTTTTTCTTATCTTGAAAAAAAATATGTGCTCCTGTTTTGAGTTCATCTGAGCTCAAATTCTAGAGGAAAATAGTCTTGTGCTGGCTTTTCCTTGTCATTAGAATGCAGAATTTGACAGTGTGTAGGAGGTGGGCTTTCCGTCCTGGTGGTAGGACTGGCGCTGAAACAGCTTTGCATTCATCCAAGAAATAGATTGAATGAACCAGTGAAGTGAAACTGCCTTCTTGCCTTCATGGAGCTCATCTAATCTAGTGATAAAGATATTTAAGAGGAATCACACACGTAATTATAAGAGTACAGTTGGGATAGTTTCGGGGGGAAGGGTGTTGAAAAAGCCTAAAGCGGTCAGACCTAGTGTTGGGAATTTACCTTGTTCTGCAGGTGAAGGCTGAGAAGTAAAAGAGGAGAAGTTAGGAGAAAAGGGACAAGTAGATGCGGATGTGGAGATGCAGAAGTGAAAAGGACCTTGACAAGTCTAAGGAAAGAGAAAAAGCAAATGTGAAGGGGCCACAGTGAGAGAGAAGATTTTATGGTGATGAGGTGCTGCTTGGGAGCTCAATCATGCTGGTCCATAGAAGGCATTCTAGACCTTACCTTTATTCTAAGATCAATGGAAAACCATTGAATGCTTTCCATGACATGATCAGGTTTTCCTTTGTGAAAGAGAATGGACTGGAAAGAGGTAAAAATGGATGCAGAAAGATGTTGCAGAAGGGTGAACGTGATTTTAATAATGTACAGATGGTTTCCGCCATTCTTTATTTCTTTTGCATTCTCCAAACAAATTAAACACTCTTTTGTAACACTTAGGGAACAGAAGTCCATTTATTAGGTATGTAGACAAAGAGGAAAAGAGAGAAATGGCACAAATTACCTGCCTCCCCCCCATCCCCCCCATTGCATTATGCCAAATGTCTGCCAGACTCTTCCTGGGGAGGGAGATGAGTTATGGTGCTCACAGGTTCATGATTCCTCTGAGCATGCCCCACCTTTCTCATCCCAGAGGGCACCTGGGGAAGGATTGTGGATATCAGGGTAAAATTTTACCCTGATAAATTTTAATGAATTTGGGTATCCTACCAACCTCAGCAGTCCTGGTCTGTGGCCAGAGTTTTATAATTCCTCCCCCACTTCTGCTTTTTTCGAACAAAACTGGTTTTTCATGCATCTGCATCCTGGGAAACAGAGGGGTTTTTGTCTCTGGACTTACTTCCCTTTCCAGGAAAGGGGGTGGGGGACACCAGGGCCTGGCTTTCATTGGCTCAATACTTCTCTCTGACTTAGGGAGACAGGTTTCATCATTTAAAACAATCAAAAGACAAAAACAAGCACCAACCAAACAAACACCACCACCACCGAAACCTCAACCCCCTATCAGCAACACTTACTAGTAGCCAGTCATAAATTCATTTTGATTCCCATTGTTTAGAATCAAGCATATTGAATAACTGTATGTCAACACTGACATGGCCTGTGTGTGTGTGTGTGTGTGTGTGTGTGTGTGGTGGTTTGTGTTTGCTAATTTTTTCATTTATTGTTTCAGTGGTGGGGAAAGAAGAAAATCAGGAGAGGAAAATTCCTGTGTAAAGGCTTCATGACTTTTCTTATCATCCAGGGCTAGGTAACCACAAAAAAACACTGTTTTAGAGCACTTAGGGTAACAGATATTTTAAAAATACCCTCTTTGGAGACCTTCTCTATGATAAGATCATTTGAGTCTAAAATTATCCTGCTGTATTCAGGCTCAGTTTCCATTTCTCTTCTCAGGAGATCGCCAGAAGAGTTTCAAGTAATGCTACTTAGGTGTGGTCTGTGGACAGGCGCCAAGCTCTGAGGCATTTGTCACTGGTCTGCGATGAGACACATGCACAAACGGAAAGTAATCCTTCAGAAATTTTCATAAAATTGTCTGTTCTGTGGAATCTAATCATAAAGAATTTGGGCTGGTATTTTATATATCTTTTTAAAAAAAATTTCCTGGTAATTTATTTCTGTCATATTGTATAAAAGCAATTAATCAACAGCATATTGGGGAAAAAACGACAACCTGGTCCTCCCTGTACTATCCCAATTATTTTTTGCACCTTTTGGATCTATAATGGATCTATAATTATTACCAAAAAAAAGTAAAAGAAAAAAAGGAACATGCAAAAAAAAATAGCTGGTCTTTCACTACAGAGAGAGAGAAGCACCTAGTCCTACAGCACTAGCTTTGGACTGAATCAGCTATACATGGAAAGAGTAACTTAAAACCCTAAGTTCATGGTCAGTAGATGTGGGGAGACCCATCAGGATGTAATCTACTGCTATTTTTTTTAAAATATATTTTTATTGATTTCAGAGAGGAAGGATGATGGAGAGAAAGAGATAGAAACATCAATGATGAGAGAATCATTGATTGGCTGCCTCCTGCATGCCCCCTACTGGGGATCGAGCCCACAACCCATGCATGTGCCCTTGACTAGAATCAAACCTGGGACCCTTCAGTCCACAGGCTGATGCTCTATCCACTGAGTCAAACCAGCTAGGGCTCTACTGCTACTTTTTAAAAAATCCATTACCTATTACTACAATAACGCTGTGTTAGTCCGCCAAACAGACACACTCACGTAAAGCCCAGTGGCATAAAGTGATGAACATTAATTCAGCTCAGTGGCAGCTTTTCTGGTCTGTTCTCACTCCTGTGTTGTAGTCAGCTGGTGGCTGAGCTGGGGAGTAGCTGGTCCAGGATGGCCTTGGATGGGATGTCCCGGCTCTGGTCCAAGAGGTCTCTCAGTCTTCAGCAGACTAGCTTGTCCTTGTTCTCCTGACAGATACAGGATGCTAGAGAGCACACAGGAGCGGGCTGCAGGGTCCTCCAAGCCCAGGCTCAGAACCGGCCCAGCGCTGTGCTTACTGCCTTCTGTGGGCAAGTCAGGAGGCTGACAGATTTCAGGGGGCGGAAATGAGCTCCACTTCATAGGCTACTGGATAAAGAAAAGGAAAGGATTGGGGCCATTTTGCAATCAACTCAGCGGGTCTGCGTCACTGCAGCAGCTTCCACATTTTCCAGGATATCACAGTGATCTCAGATTTCAGAAGCTGGCGCCTGACTCCCTGGCCCTACGGGCTATTGATGAACTCATTCCCCTCTCCCTCCAGCGACCAAAATAAACACAATTAATTGATTATTGTAGTCTGCTGATGAACTTGGAAGTGACTTTAGAATCTTTCGGAATTGGATTTACGAATTGAAATCTATCACTCAACACCGCGCTTCTGAGCAGTCAGAATTAGCTCAGGAGCCACCACAGACCCGCAGGGGCAGCATGTGAGCGCTGCCTGGTTGGTGATAGGTGACTCCACCCCTAGAGTTTAACCTTGACCCTATGGGTCCCACTATGAGTCACTGTAGCCAATTACAAGACCCATGATCATCTATCTACACAACTGAGAGGCAGAAGAGCTAGGCCTTGGTCAAGGAAGGCATGTTTTTCCACACAAGGAAGGCATGTTGGGCTTCAGGCGGGTGGGGTTGGGGGGCTCCTGGGAGCTTCTCTGGGTTAAGATACAGTGTCATTGTGTTAGTTTTGAAATTATCAAGGATAGTAAATGTGGTTACAATACTAGAAATTCTCAGGGATGGCACAAACCAAACCTGATCACATTAGGTAACATCTTGGGTCTGAATTTAGCACATGGATAAAGTCATTCTTTGGTTGTTCTCCTATAATCCTGAGCATTGGAGAAGGTAAAGGGCACTGGGAGCTGCAAGGGAGGAGGGGAGTCCCTACTGCAGGAGTGACATCCTTCCCTGACATGCCTGAGCCCAGCCAGCCTAGGTGAGCCACAGAGAGTGGCTGGAAGCAGGGGGCAGGATTCTCCACAAGGTAAAAGGTCTCGCTCTCAGCTTGGCATTAGCTAATTCTGTGTCCATTACGGTAACACAGCTTCCATAGACCCATTACGGAGCCCTGGGGGTTTCAGAGAGGCAGATACAATTCATCAGCTTTTCTTCAGAGGTATCTTTGGGCTCAAACACACGCTGTGCTGCAAACGTCACATAATCATAGTGATTATAGCCCCATTTTACAGGGAGCTGAGAATGGTGAAGTTAATTTGCCTGTGGTTCCAGGGGAATCAGTTATAGAGTCAACATTCAACTCAGACACATGATGCTAAAGCCTACATTCTTTTTTTTCTTTTATTTATTTTTTAAGATATACAGAATAAATATATTACCAGATTGTAGATACAAAATAATTAGCCTTTTACGTGCAATAAACATTAATATTTCAAGAAAAACAATTTTAAATATCATAATGTTACATGCAATAAACATTACTATTTCAAGAAAAAAAGATTTTAAATATAATATTACTAAAACTGTACTAACATAGTATAATATCACAAAAGTTGAAAGGAAATATTAAGAATCTGCAAATAACAGGATTACTTCTATTATATTCTAAGATATTTTTTTCCTCTGGCTCTATTTTTGTTCACCAATTTATGTTCATTATATTCAACAAATGAGTGACATCATGTGATATTTATCTTTCTCCGACTGGCTTATTTCGCTTAGCATAATGCTCTCCAGGTCCGTCCAGGCTAAAGCCTACATTCTTGACCACTATTCTCTATGACGTCTCAAGGACGGGAAAGCTTTGAAAAAGGTAGGCTTTGGTCTGATTTGCTCCAGGGATAAGCTTCAAGGAGGGAATGCCCACTTCAGATTACAGAGAAGATGAAGCAACCAGAGCTGGATCACAGGCACCACATGGATCTGAGCCACTTCCCTGTGGAGTTCCTCAAAGACACAGCACACCCCCATTGGCCTTCCCAGGATGCATCGGTTGGTCAAGTAGGACTCAGCTCACCAAAAGGCAGGCCCAATAGCTGGGGAGGGTATCAAGCTTCAGGGCTCAGGTGCACGACAAACCTTCAGGGGTGGGATCTGGACATGTACAGGTTACTTGGAGCTTCACAGTGGTGAAGACTTGCCCATTGCTGCCAGGCCAGTGTGGTTAGTCATTGAGGGTCAACCTAGAAACCAGGAGGTCATGGTTTGGTTTCAGGTCAGGGCACATGCCTGGGTTTTGGCTCAATCCCCAGTAGAGGGTGTGCAGGAGGCAGCTGATCAATGATTCTTTCTCATCATTGATGTTTCTATCCCTCTATCCCTCTCCCTGAAATCAATAAAAACATATTTTTTTTTAAAGTGTTGCCCATTGCAGAGTTTAGTAAATGGGAGCTGGTGTACAGCAGAGCAGGAAGGGGAGGGAAAAAGGTTGAGGAGATGTAAACTGGTAACATATGTCCACCTGCTGTCAGTCTGGAGTGACCAGACAGGTGAGCAGGCCCTGCCATGGAACAGGGCACAGTAGCAGGGCCAGGTGTTGGGGAACAGGTGAGGCCAGTAATGAGAAGGCAGGCGCATCAGCAGTGCAGGGAGTAAAGCAAAAAGAGAGGCTGATTGTAAGATGCATCTATTCCTCAGCCCCTCACATCCTCAGTTACCAGACCCACGACAGACCCTCGAGGGGACAGCCTGAGAACAGGTCATTTGAGGATGCCACCAGGGGTCCCTTTAGTGGCCCCCAGGGGAGGACTGCATTGATCCCCCTCCCCCAGGACTGAACCCACAGACTTAGAGTGATAACGTGTCCCTTGCAAAGAGACAGGAAATCCAGACGGTTTTCACAGTTGGCAAAGGGGAGAGATTTTATCCGCCTTGAAGGGGAGAGATTTTATCCGCCTTGAATGTCTTTCCCTCCTGTGCCCATTCATCTGCGAGGCCCTGCTTTCGTACACGTCCAAGATTTCAGAAACAGAGCCTGCTGGGCCCTATTTAAGTTGTTATCTTTTACGTGGTAGCATTTTGAATCAGTAAATTGTCACAGTCCCTTACTGGGCTGGTCCAGAGGAACATGAAATTGGCAGGAATTACAGAGGAGATTCAAGTTGGCCACGTCAGAACTTCCTAGTCTGAAGGGCACTGGCAGGAGAGAATGAAGTTATTTCTGTCACTCTCATACTAGCTCTATTTCTCTGCCCTTTTCCTTCCTCTTTGGAACATTTCTATTCCTCTTTCCTTCTGTATTTCATGCATTTATTTTATTTTTTTAATCCTTACCCAAGGATATGCATATGCTTATTGATTTGAGAGACAGAGAGAAACATCCATGTGAGAGAAACTATCAATTGGTTGTGCCCTGACCTGGGACAGAACCCACAACCTAAGTGTCCTGACCAGGAATCGAACCCCTAGCCTTTCAGTGTACAGCAAGCATGTCAAACTCAAAGACTAACACGGGCCAAATAAACAAGGTTTAAGTTTCTGTGGGCCGCAAAAAAAACAAAAGCTTCAATTTTCATAGAAACCGGTTTATTTCAATAGAGACATGCTGAATTCAAAGGGCTGAAATAAATGAGTCATCGTTAACACAAAATAATAGAACATTTTAATAAAAAGTAATATTTTTTCTTGAACATTAACTTACCAGACACTGAATAACTGCACAAATTAATAAGCGTAATGCAAATAAACCTATTTTTCTTGTTCTCCAAAAGCGAAATATTTCCTGCAGTGCACATCAAACAAGTCAGTCCAAGACTAACGACGTGGCCATCGGCTGCTAAAATATTCGCTGCTAGTATTAGTGGGGAGAAATGATGCACCTGCTCGGAAGGCGCGGAAGGGAAATGAATGCAACACGATTATAGTCATCAGTCATTAGCAAAGGTTATAGTTCATTATTAATAACTAGAGGCCCAGTGCATGACATTTGTGCGGGGGGAGGGGGTCCCTCAGCCAGGCCTGCACCCTCTCGCAATCCAGGACCTTTTGGGGGATGTCCAACTGCTGCTTTAGGCCCGATCCTGTGGACATCCCTCTCCCAATCTAGGACTGCTGGCTCCTAACCGCTCGCCTGCCTGGCTGATTTTGCCCCTAAAACTCAAGCTGCTTCTTTTTTTATTTTTAATATTTATATTTCTTCTTTATTTTTTATTTTAAAATTCAAGCTTCTTGAGAACATGAGGCATTTAACAGTATTCCATATTCCTTACAGAGAGCTAAGCATGGTAAACACAGCAAACACTTACCAGGTAATACTTACGGGCTTCTATACAAACACTTTCCAACCAGGAACGTTTTAATAGGCAGTCTCCAAAAACTTGTACTGGAAAACCTAAAAGTAGAGTGCTCAGATTTCAGGCATCAGGTGCTATTAGCAGGATTTCTATCCCAATTAAACTCTAATTCTGAGCTCTCAACAGTCTGGACAAACTGCCCTTCACTATCCCCAAAGTTTCTTATTCGTCACTATCCCACTTTCCTCCGCTTCAAACCAAGGTAACAAACGAAACCTTTAATTCTGATCTTCCTCGCTGCAAGGGAACAGCAAACCTCAATCGAAATAATTTCCCGCCAGAAGTCACGTCCAAATACTGCGAGACTGAGGACTATAGGGCTGACTATGCAGATGCGCAATAACAGGCCCATGTTCTAGCGGTCAGCGCCCAAGCTCCTCCACAATCCCACAACCCTCTGGTCGCACACTTCCGGTTCTTCTAGCTCCTCCTCAAGCGGTGTTTCCTTCAGTCGCATTGCAAGTCCAGGGCCTATAGCTGGAGAGGGTTTTTCTGTTTGGCGTTGATAGCTGTTCACTGTTTGGAATCAGTGACGTTTCGGGAGCACAGCCGCTGCCATGAACATGTGGGTCCCAAGCGGACTCATGAGACAACCGCCCGTTCAGTCCACGGCTGGCGCCTCCTGGTTCGCAATGAGAAAGGTACTGTGCTGAGCCCTTTTCCAATCGGACCTTCCTCTTCCTTCCCCAGCACACTCCACATCTACTCCAGGAGACCACCCCAACCCCGCAGACCCTAAGACCTTCCCCCCTGTTTCTTTGACTTTCCCCCATCAAACTCGCACCCTATCACGTTGCCTAGGGGCGCCCCTAACTGCTCCCTGGGGGTGGGGCCAGCCTGGGCCAGGGGCCTGGTGTTCTGGTCTCTGGTTGTTCTGGTTGTTCTGGTCACTGGCTTTTTATATATATGTAGAAGATTATGTATAAAAATTAAGTTATGAACTTTTTACTAAAACGTTTCTTACATACCATTATACTGTTATATTGGCTTGGCCACAAGAATAGTCGTTGTGGGCCGCGTGTGGCTTGTGGGCCTCAAGTTTGACATGCTTGGTGTGCAGGCTGACACTCCAACCAACTGAACCACACGGGTCAGGGCTCACTCACTGATTTTATTAGAGCTAAAAGAGAGCTTCATTGCTTTGAACTTGGTCGTGACTGGAGGAACAGAAAGGGAGGTGCTATCATCCTGTGCAGGGGGAGAGCACAGGGACAACAGCCTGGTATTAAATTTGTGTTCTCTTTTTTGTTGAGTGTGACTATAGGTCTGTACATTTTATTTCATCCTTTAAGCATGTATATTCCTGTGTTATGATTAAGTGTAGTAAAATGATATATATGAAAAGTTAAAAAAAACACACCACACACAACACCGCACTTCTCTGGAGTATTTGTTCTTTACATTTCTGTCTTTTACTCTTACCAGCCCTTAGTTCGCTGTGCTCTTTTTATCTATTGGCCGCCTTTCTTTATTTCCCCCTTTTGTTCCTCGGGGCCAGTCCTTTAATCCCAGTTCCATGTTCCATTAGGATTTGCTGATGCAGAACACCTGCCAGGCAATAGGGGTCCATTCTGGCTAGAGTATCAGCTCTCTCCTCTTTCTCTCTCCTTCCCTCTCTACCCCCTCCCTCCTCTCTTCTTCCTTCCACTCTCCTTCCTCATCTCTTTCATTGCCTTCCTGTCATTCCTTCTCTTTTCTCTTTTTCATCCATCGTATCCCTTCTCATTTCCCTATCTCAAGTGATCCTTCCCATAATAATAGTTTTATCAGGAAAATGGCAGCAACTGATGGAGTCAGTATACTGTCACAAGACCAGGGAAATTCAACACCAGTGGTGACTGGATATCCCTCGAGCCCATGTGCCCATCCAGTTAGGTAGGAAGAGGAGTCCAGGAGATAAGAAGAACATTCCGGGATCATCATCTCGATCTTGCAGGCAGAAAATCTTAATAAAGCAAGTAGCAGTGCAAGTAAAATTTACCCACAAGGTGAGTTTGAACCTTCCACACTCAGTTTTAAATCCGTCAGAGGACAGACACTGTAGAGTGCTGTTTGAGAGATACCTCCCTACATGGTTTAATGAAGTCACAAAGGCCTTGCAGAGGAGGCTTACGGGCTACACTGGACAAATAATCATTTGTCTAAGTCCGTGGTTCCCAAACTTTAAAGAACCTAAGGTTCCCTTGGTGGCTCATTAAAATGCAGATTCTTGGGCCTCCTCACTAGAGACCCTGAGTCAGTGTGTCTACCAACGGGTCAAGAAGCTGCGTACCAGACAAGAAGCTGCATGCTAGACAAGCTTCTCAGGTGGTTCTACAGCAGGTCATTTGTGGACTACACGCTGCAGTCGCTGCTTAAATGAATAGACTGTTGTTTTTCTTGAGGGGAGCGTGAGGAAAAGTTGTCAGTCCTCCTTGATATAACACAAGTATTTGAGTCCTCGCCGTATCAAAGTTCAGTGCAGGGCAACGAGTGGGAGGCAAGGAAACAGAAGCCCAGGCTGTATGCGCTGTTCTCCACGGTCTTTAACTGCTCCTCCAAGTTTTAAACCTGGTAATTTCTCCATGTCACAGTATGATTGGGTTCTCTCTTCTTCTGCACTTGCTCCCAGGTCTCCTATGCTGGGTGTTAACTGTGTAAACAGCCAATCGTGTCAGGAGAATAAGGCAATAAATATTTTAGTAGTTGTAGTAATAGCTGAATGCAGGTCTAGGGTTGTGTTCAGCCAGGGATGTCGTGCAGCCGATGTGAAGTGGTGCTTACCTCCTCATTTTGCAACGAGGAAACAAAGGCTCAGAGAGGTTAACTTACTGCCCCAAGGTCACACAGCAAGTGACAGAGGCCCTGATTTTGGATCTTCCTGACAGCAAAGCCGGTGACCTCTGCCCTCTGGCCTTTGCCTGCTGCCCAAGCCACCCTTCTGCTGGGTGCTGCCTGGGAATCACAGAGCTGAACACAAAATGCTGCTGCCCAGAGAGGCCTCACCTGATCCTCAGGACAACTAGCCCGACTGTAGACCAAGCTAAATGGTTACCCCACTGTTTAAAGAAGGAACAGCTGCTTAGAAAAATGAAGTGAAATAACCCAGTCAGTATGAGACAGGGCTGGACTCCAGGCCCGGGTGTGCCTGCCCACTGCCACTGTCATCTTACCTTCCTACTGTGGGTGTTTCTACATCGACCCCCACCCGCCTGCGAGGATGTCCTGCTCCCCATGTGGGCACAGTTCTCCTCCAGGGAGCCCCGGCCGCCTCTGCCCTCCACGGGGCATCCCCCACGCAGCCTCCTGGAGGCTCCCAGGCCGGGCCTCCGGACTTAGGTGATGCTCACGGAGGTGACGCTCTCCTCCCCATTGATCACACAACAAAAAACTCTTTGGGAAAAATAAATTAAATCCAGACCAAAACACCCAGCAACCCTTTCCTGCAAGTTAATTAATTTGAGCACTATTTTCAGGAAAAGTGTTTCTTAAATCCCGATCGCTGAAGGCAATTTTCTTGCCACAATCACTCAGCGTCCCTGACAGAAAGAGCATAATCGCGCCGTGACAGAAGGGACTGTCAGAAAGAGGCTGAAGGGAAAGCAGATTTCTCCAGCCGCCGGAGGGGCTCCCTGCCTTGGAGGACCATGGCCTCCGCAGCCCCGGGAAGCTCGTTCCGATAAACACGCTTCTCTCTGCAGAGAACACTGACTACTGTGGGCATAGGGTGTGGGGCTGCGTGCGCACGTGTGTGTGTGTGTGTGTGTGTGTATTGGACACGTATGTGCATAATGTGCCCATGGTTGGTGTGTGCACCCTTGAGTGTAGATGTGATTGTGTGCATGTGTGTGTGTGAGCGCACATGGGCATGCATGTGTGTGTGTGGTGTGCATGTGTGTGCATGTGTGTATCTGTGTATAAGTGTGTGTCTGTATGTGTGTGCATGTGTGTGTGTGTGCTGCTAGGTGGAGGGAGTAGCAGGATGTCTGCATCACAAGGAGCTGGGTGCGTGGCCGCTGACCTCCTATAGGCAAGCGAGCCTGCACTGCAGGTAGAGGCAGTGCAGGGCGGCGCTGTGCATGTCCAGGAGGACCACCTGTCTTAGCTCATCTCCATACCCACTCCTGTGCCTCAGCACTGCTTTAAGCCCAGGTACACTTGGGCCCTCTAGGGAGTGGAATTGACTATTATTGATGGGAAAACTGTGATGGAGCTTTTTCCCGTCCTGAAAATAGAGGTAAAATATGGGGTCAGTGCCCTAGTTCCCTTAGCCATTAAGAGTTATAATAGCTTCCATTAATCAAGCAATCAGGCACCAGGCGAAGCACTTATGTGTTTGCATACATTATTTCTTATAATCCTTCCCCCACCCCTGAGAAGCTGCTATTTGAATCACTGGTTTTTACAGATAAGGAAACTGAGGCAACATGACTCACCTGGTTCACACGGCACAGCCAGGACTTGAGTGCCAGCCGGCTTGGTTGGCAGCCCTGCTCTGAGCCCCACCCCGTCACGCAGCCTGTTATCGGGTCCCCTGCATGTTGCCAGCGGTGGTCTCATGCCCACAGAACCCTGGCGCTAGGATAGCCCTGAACTGGGAAGACGGAGCGAGGGTCCTCTCTCCTCCAGAACCTGAGGTTCCCATGGACCTCATCAGCTGCGGGGAGAACCCTCCCTCTCTGGGTGAGGGGGACACCAAGCAGGGATAGTCTTGAGTGGCAACGAGATGGCTCCTGGACCTGCTGGTGCACATGTCACACAGGGCACGGGGTGAAGAAGGCAGGTGCCGGAGCCCAGGTCAGTGAGAACTCCCTCAGTGCCTTGTTCCTTCCCGGCTGTGCACTCACTCATATCACCTTTGAGCCTGGAATGGTTCATGAGCAAACTGAGGCTCAAAAATTTGCCTCTCAGGGTTTTGTGAACATTAAATGAGAGAATATATTCAAATGGCTAAATAGAGTAGTACCAGGCTTAAAGACTTGCTCGGGAAAGTGTAACTATTATTATTATTTTCTCCTCCCAGTGGCAGGTAGCAAACCTGCATTTTGTGTTGTGCATCTGTACCCATAAGCCCCCGGGAGGATGAGCCAGGCGTGTCCAGTTCCCACCTGGGTCTGATGCCTGTTAGGCTGTGACACCAAGCATGACACTCATCCTCTGTGAGTCCCACGTCCTCATTTGCACAATGAGCTTCAGTCAGGCATAGAGGAGGGACTCAACAAATGGTAGATTTTATTGCTATTATTATTATTATATTGTTATTATTATTGTTGTTGTATTGCGAATCCATCAAATTATGTAGGAATTCTCCCAAGCTCCCGTGGAAATTCGGGCTGCAAAGAGTATTTTCCTTGCCTGGAGATTAGTATATCAGGACAATTCATAGTTCATTAGAGGAGGCTGTGTGCTGCTAAATTAGTCCCCCAGGAGTTGAGGACATTTCTAAAAATTGTTTTAAGTAAATCTGTGGAGTATAAAGCAAGGACAGAGAAGGGGTTTTTCCTCAGGCCTCTTTTGAGCTCACTGTGGTTCAAGAACATCCTACATCTGAGAGGACATCTCGCTTCTTTCTTTTTCAAATCACATGGCCTGGAAGCATGGCTCTCACATGCTGGCGTGTCAGCCGAGAAAGCATCCTGCTGGTAGGAATGTGGGGTGCACTCATGCACTCTCCTTGCGCTGGGCATTAGTATGTCTGTCGGACCAGATCAGATTCAAGGGTCCTCGAGTGTTTAGTCTTTCTTCTCCTGTCTCCTAAATTTATTTATTTAAATTCGAGGCCCCTCTCCAGTTCTAACACAATTTGCTTCGATCAGTACACCCACAAATGTTTGTCGAATGCAATGGCTCTCAACCTGGTTATAGGTCAGAATCATTTGGGGGAACTTTTAAAATATACTGGTTCCTAGAGGCTGAGGGGCGGGGGAAGGGCAGATATTGATCAAAGGGTACATACTTTCAGTTGTAAGATGAATAAGTTTTGGGGACCTAATATATAGCATCATGACAATAGCTAATAATAATATTGTGATTCAAAATTTGCTAAGAGGATAGATCTCAAGTGTTCTTAACACACACACACACACACATACGAAAACTATGTGAAGTGATATATACGTTAATTAGCCTGATTGCCATAACATTTCACAGTGAATACTATATTACATCACATTGTACCCTTTAAATGTCTACATTTTTATTTGTCCAAAAAAAATGGAACTAGTTGGGAAGCTATACCTAAGAAATGGGAAAGGAAGGAAGGAAAGTGAGCACATCAGTGTGTTAGATACTTGGGGTAGGTGGTCCTACAGGGAGGCTGTAGACGAGGTTTAAAACTAAGTGGGAGTGTGGGGCATGTGAGGCAGGAGGAATGGGGGCAGGAAGAGATTTTGGCAAATTGAACATAGACATGGGTTAGCCAACTATGGCCCGTGGGCCAAATCCAGCCTCTGTCTGTCTGTATACAGTATAGCTAAGAATGTTTCTACATTTTTATTTTCGTTGTTGTTTTTTTGTTAATCCTCACCCAGGGATATTTTTCCATTGAATTTTAGTGAGAGTGGAAGAGAGAGGAAAAGACAAAGAGAAACATTGATGTGAGAGAAAAAAATCTATTGGTTGCCTCCTGCATGAGCCCTGACCAGGGGCTGGGCCAGGGAGGAGCCTGCAACTAAGGTACATGCCCTTGACCGGAATTAAACCCAGGACCCTTTGGTCCGCAGGCCGATGCTCTAGCCACTGAGCCAAATGGGTAGGGCTGTTTCTACATTTTTAAATGGTTGAAAAAAAATCAAAAGAAAATACGTGTGGCACATGAAAATCATAAAATTCAAACGTCAGTATCCATTAATAGTTTTATTGTCGTACTTATGCCAAAAAAAAAAAATACTGGCACCTGAGTCCCATCTCCGATCAATTGAAAATGGATCTGGGTTGGGCGTGGGGAGGAGGGGCCTTGGGTACCAGCTGTTCTTTAAAAGCTTCCCAGACACTATGTAGCTCAAGGTGAGAATGAGTAATCTAGTTCTCACTATGTCAGTAAGAATTCCAGCCTTGTAAGGTTGATGAGAATGCGATCGTGTGTGTGAAAATTCTTTGTGAACTAGACAGCAACATGCACACACGTGTTTCCTGTTGCCTCTGGGGTCCAGATGTGGGTGCAGCCGGTGAGCAGCGAACACGGCCTCCCCTGTGCCGTCCTAACCTCCCCATGTGCGCACTTTCTGCACTCTGCCTTTGTCCATGGGCCTCCCCAGGGGACCCGTGTTGATCTGCACCTGCCTCAGGGTGTCTCCTGAGCCTGGCAGGCCTCAGAGGTGGCTTCGAACCACAGATCCATGTGGCAGGACAGGAGCCCTCAAATCCATGTCACTTATAAATCGATTTGACTTGCTGGGCCCGAGATGATATGGTCCCCGACAGGGATTAAGGGGACCTTCTGAGTCCTATTGTGTCAGGCCCCTTGGCCGAGTCCCCTGGACAGTCAGTGCCGGCACAGAGAACCAGCTCCGTGCAGCTGTTCACCAAATCAGACAGCACCTGTATCAAATCCATTGTCCCATGTATCGCCCTGTCCCTGACTCATACGTGAAATCAATTACCACACATTAGGGCACGTTTAACACTTTAATGGAGCACTTCTCTGCATCATTGTTTGCATAGAAGGGGCAGGAAACATCATTATCAAATGGTTGGAAATGGATTTTATATGGCACAAAGGGAGGAGAGCTGGAGCGAGGTGGTACAGAGGGTGGGAGGGAACTCAATGGATCCCAGGGTTCAGTGACGGAGGTGATGGGTGAGGAGCATTCACCGTGCAATGATGAAATGATTTGCTCAAACCTGGAGAATGAGGGTAATTTTCTCGACTGTTTTAGGGGTATACCTGACTCCGAGGGCTGGCTTTGTCCACGGTGGGCCTCACACCGCACCCTCTCCCTCGAGGAGGTCCAGAAGCGCTCTGGAAAGCATGGTTTGCTATCAGACACCTTACTATGCATCTCAGTCCAGCCATGTCACTGCGGGGGGACTTCACAAGGCACTCCGCTCTCTAAAGCTCCACTGCTCTGCTGTAAACGGGGTAATGACAGCACCTTCCAAACACAATTGTCGGGAGAAGCAGAAGAGGCAATGTGTGCAAAACATTTCATCCTGTGCCTGTACTGTTTCTTACACCTCCATGTCTTAGTCCATTTGGGCTGCAATAACAGAATACCACAGGCTGCGTGGCTTGGAGACAAAGTTATTTCTCACAATCTGGAGGCGAAAGTCCAAGAGCAAGTGCAGGCAGATTCCTGGCTCACAGGTGCTGAGCTGTCCTTTGGTGGAAGGGGTGAGGGAGGGAGCTCTCTGAGGTCTCCTGCAAGGGCACTGATCCCATTCCTGACCCAATGGTGTGACCTAGTTACCTCCCAAAGGCCCCATCTCCAAATATCATCACATGGGTGATTAGGTTTTAGCACATGCATTGCAGGGAGGGGGTGTAACACTTTCAGTCTATAACACTAAATAAAGGTTTTTTAAAAATATATATGTATATTTTATTGATTTCAGAGAGGAAAGGAGAGGGAGAGAGAGATGGAAACATCAATGATGAGAGAGAATCATTGATCAGCTGCCTCCTGCACACCCCACACTGGGGATCGAGCCTACAACCCGGGCATGAGCCCTGACTGGGAATCAAAACGTGACCTTCTGGTTCATAGGTCAATGCTCAACCACTGAGCCATGCTGGCTGGGCTAAATAAAGGTTTTAAAATGAACAATTCTCTCCCTTCTTTAACCCCAGAGCTCCTTGTCCTTGAATCATGTTAAAGACCTTCTCAGCAATATTCTGTTGGAAAGTTGGCCTTTTCTCTTGCTCCCTCCTGCACACACATCAATGAAGGGCCTGGCCTTGCCTGTCTCCGCAACCCATCCTGGCTCCAAACGCCTAAGTGTGGCAGGTGAATTCAAATAAACACATACCAATACACGCAACACCCTCCGTTGCTTGCACAAAGACAAAGGCAACGGAGGAAGGTTAATTTTTTTGGCCCCTTCTCATAATGACTCATCCATAACGATTTCTACTGCTTGTATTTTCTTCTGTGACAGAAACAATTTACTGCATTCCTGCAAAGCCCATTTTCTCAGCGTGATCTAGTTGTGTGGTGGTTTGGGAAGTAATTTACTGATATTTGGCTTCAAAATAGCTTACAAAGACAAAGGGGTTCTGTTGACACCAAGGTGCATTCCTTATGGGCTGGAAAAATAGGATAAAACAATTTAAAAAGTAAAAACATGGTATTATCGTCACTTTGAACTTGGGCTGTAAATCACACACCCCTAGCTGAGACGGGCCTCGCCTCCCCTTCATTTCTGCATCTTGCCCTGCGTCTCTGCAGCAGACTGTTGTTCGCATGGGCAAATTCAATTCACGCGACATGCTGTTGGAAGCAAGGTTTTCTACTTGATCATGAGCCCCTCCTCAGGATGCCAATGCTTGTGTGTGTGTGTGTGTGTGTGTGTGTGTGTGTGTGTGTTTCACACCTATGGAAGGGCAGGCAGCAATTGCAAGACCCATAACTGGGGACTATGGCAGAGCCCCCCCTTCCCTGGCTGCTGTCCTTGGTCCTAGCTCCTTTTTTTGCCTACCAGTGGTTCTCAACCTTCCTAAAGCCTCGACCCTTTAATACAGTTCCTCATGTTGTGGTGACTCCCAACCATAAAATTATTTTTGTTGCTACTTCATAACTGTAATTTTGCTACTGTGATGAATTGTAATGTAAATATCTGATATGCAGGATGTATTTTCAGGGGTTGCGACCCACAGGTTGAGAACCGCTGGCCCTAGACACTCCTCAGCCTGGGAGTGCTGATTCTAGTCTTTTCAACCCTTCATGTGCACACTGCAAACTAGAGAACTGCAGGGTGATCCCTGTCAGTCCCTGGCTTTGGGCAGAAGCAGTGAGCCTGTCCTCCTCACACTTGAGCTCCCAGGGAGGGAGAATCCGCAGCCGCCTCCATAATCCGCTCCAGCCCAGGCTCTCCAAATTAGACAGGATTTAGGCTTCATCTTGGTTTTAGAGTTGGCATACATTTGTTATTAGTTTTGCCCAAGGTTTTATACTCCTTTTAAAATTAATAATGATTTTAGGATTTTATAATGGGCAAGGTTTATGATCGTCATTCTAATCCTGTAAGCCTAAATCCTAAACCAACAGGAATTATGCTCAGGACTGCCTAGGCAGCTGCTCAGATCTGATTTCCAGAGCAGCTGACATGCATAGGGGGAGAGAGGAGCAGCCATTGCTAGCTCCACACTGCAGCCTCACTGGCCGAGGGAGCCTGCGGACATTTACTTAAAGAGGACTTTCAAGGACCTATCATAGATTACGTTTTGTTAAACGTGCAGTTGTTCAAATTGCATTTATAAAATTAGAACATGATCCTTTGAATTTTTAAGCAAATATTGGGTAACTATACTACATTTCTGGGCACTTCATAATTTACTCTCTAATCATTTGCTTAGTCACAAAAGTCTGTTGAAGACCTACTATGTGCCAGGCATTGTGAGGCTTCAACAAAGATTTTTTAAATGGTCTCTGCCTTGGAGGAGTCCAGGGTTGGCGGGGGATGTCCACATTCTCAAAAATGTAAGTAAGATCCTTTTTTTTTTCCTATATTTGTTATTTTTGGCTCCTTTAGCTAGCTAGTTGGAACTGAAAAGAGACGGGGCTTCCCAGGAAGTGCTGCTGACTTAAGATGAATAATGTTTCCACCCACATTCACTTCAGCCTCCTGACACCTTGACTGTGTTTTTTTTTTCTTTTCTTTCTGTTCCTACCAACATAAGAAAACATATGTTTATTTCAAAACGAAAGTACCCATAGCTATGACTTATAAAACCATCCTAGACAAGGTCAAGTTTCAAAAAAGTAGTCTAGAATCCTGCCTGTCTCATTTTTGTCTGCCCTGATTTCTGTTGAGTCCTGGGCATGTGCTAATTTGTACTGCATTATCATAATGACAATTGAGTTCCAAGGACAGAAAGTTAATTCTGTACTTCACAAGTCTCCAGAGCTATGCAATCAGGGGGAAAGTCCAATGAGTCTTCAAATAGGGCATTTAAGGCCTGGATTGTGCCATCTTTACTCTACATTCATGACCAGCACCAATGCCCTTGAGTAACCTAGAAAGACAGCACCAAGAAGACTCCACCCATGATTACACAGTTATCATTGGGCTACTCCTGGGCCACTTGGCCAAATTAAGGGCATTGTCTTCCTCATCCTTCCCTCATAGAAGCTGATGAGCACAGCTACTACTGAATGGCCCTGGGACCCTGTGGAGAGGCTGACAGTCCTTTTGATATGCCAGGAAGCCCAGAAGACACACTTGTCTGGTTAATAATAGAATCCGCTATTTGACAAGGCTCTTTTAATTTATTAGAGGGATCCTTCAGATGGTAGAGAGCTAGAACCAGAAAAGAAAGAAATGGGCAAATCTTTCTTCGGTTTGTGGCACTGACTTCTGAAACAACCCCCACCCCCAATTTCTTTGACCCTTTTGGGGATTAACTGAGCTCCACCAATAAGAGAAGACTTAGTCAGAGGGCCTCTACCCTCCTCTGAGACCAATGCCTTTTATTTAATTGACCTCACTCCACGGTACTAGAACATCTAGAATTTGTCCTTTTGGCCTTCCTTATACCCCAGGAAGGACCCTTGAGACCAACCCAAAAGGGCAGTTTTAGCTGTTGAACAGGCAACTCCATTAATTTGGGATGAACCGAGTGTCAACGAATTGAGTTTCAAGAGCAGTCCAGGAAATTGTCAATTTGAAGCAGTCTGCCGTGTGTCCAAAGAATCCTTAGTAGCTGGATTCTGGAGTCTTGTTTATGTTGGTTTGTTAATAACTACAATCCCCCAGGTAGATTAAGTAATTTCTCCATTTAGAACATCCAAAATGGTATGACATTTGAGAGATTTCCTCAACCTTATCAAGGTCAAACACTCACTTTATTGCTTTCTCTGATTCTTTACCTATAGATAGCAGACTGCTTTCTCCCTCATGGTGACTAGAGGAGCAGAGGTGAGTGGAAATATCACAGATGTTTTATGATGCTCAAGCCCTTGCAATTGTACTCCCCAAACTGGGTAATAGCTTCTCTCCTGTGTCTTCTCATAGTTTCTCCTGTAATTTTTCCTCCCGTTTTCTTTCCAAATCAGGATCTCTGCCCTTCACATGAAACATAATAATACTTAGTATTCACGCAACACTGCATTTTTAAGACCCTAAATGATCATTAATTAGCTCATCCACATAAGATAATGCTTACACAGCCGGCCAGCTGATACCCCATTGGACAGATGAGAAAACTGAGTCTCAGTGGACCAACTCACAACCCAAAACCAGGTAACCCATCTTTCACATCAGAGCCTCTGGCTTCAAGAAAAGGCTTCCTCCACACTTGGCTCCAGAAGTAAAGTCAAGAGAGAAAGATCAGCCCTGGCCGGGTAGCTCAGTTGGTTAGCGCGTCCTCCGGATACGCTAATGTTGTGGGTTCGTTCAGGTCAGAGCACGTGCAAGAAGCAACCAAGGAATGCATAAATAAGTGAAACAACAAATTGATACTTCTCTCTTAAAAAACAATAAACAAGAATAAGAGAGCGAGTGAGAAATCAAAAGTTGTTTTCTCTATAGGCCTTCTCGATTAAAATCTAACCTGTTCTTATTTTCAACTATTTCCTCAGTGATCTGTAGAGCTAAAGAGAATTCTAGGCCTGCATTGCACTTTGGGCCTACCTATGATTTAATAAGCCCAGCCTTACTCCTATCAGCATGTCATAAATGGAAATTGGGGATACTTCAGGGCTCCAGGAAAACTCCCAGCAAAAGCTTCTTTTGAGTGCACCCACCATCTAGCTGAGTTACTTAGGCTATATTTTATTTGCATATTTATGAGCATATCACACTGGGAAGGATCAACAACCTTGCTGTAGTCAAGTTATAATATGTTTATTGCCTCAAAATTTCTACATCGTCCTCTTTGGGATGGAAATAAATGGGTTTGGCTGGACAGGATGTATTCCTTTTAAAGCCACATTGGTTATTGTTCCACACCTAGTGATCTTTCTCCCAATTAATTCTCTCATGATTTGTTTTGAAAGACTTGGTCATAGGCAAATTTGGTGTTATGACTAATCTCTGACTTTCTGACTTTTGATCTTTCTGCCTTTTTAAAAACATACATTATGTTGGTCTGTTTCTAATCTTTGTAAAGCTTATCTAATCCTTCATGAGTTCTCAAAAATGGGATTTGTTGAAACTAAAATTCCATCAGTCAGTTTTTAATGACGATATCCACCAAGTTATAAGACTCTGGATGGCAGCAGCAATATTATATTCATTTTTTTTCTTTTTTCCCCATGGTGCTGGGACACTGTGTCCTGGAAGATTAAAAGGTGTTTTAAACTTGTGTGAAATGCATCCAGCCTTCTGGGAAATGCTACAGAATGTATTACCTTGCCCAAACTTTCTAGGAATTTTTCATTTAGGTGGGCAAACAAATCCTACATCTATAAAACTCTTAGACAGTAGTAAATGACAGTATGACCCAGGGCCAGAACAGACCGTAAAGATCATGTGTATAATGCTCCAGCGAGTAAGATAATAAGAGCAGGATCATTTCTTGACTCCAGTCTTTCTGGATCTTGATTTTCTTTGTAATTTTACACAGATTACATGACTCACTTGCTGCTCCTCTTTCTCTGCAGCCTCCATCTCATCTGCATGGTTGCAGGTAATTTTCTTGTGCAAGGCCAGTGCCCAATGTGAGTCTGTGAGCCTCAGCCGGGAATCCTGCTGGCTCCTGGGTAACTAGCTCCCAGTCCCTGGGAAGAACAGGCCTCAGGTCTCTAGGGCTTGGAATGACTCCCTGGCTGATGTGAAGCATTTTCCCATCTACTGATTTTTTTTTGAAACTCAAAGCAGGATTAATTTACATTAGAGACACTATTCTTATAAAGAGAATACAGACTTGGGTTCCAGGCTCTGCCATTTGCTAACTGTACAATTTTGGAGAAATTAAGCTCTTTGATTTTTTCCATTTCTTGTTCAATCATTTGTGGTTAAAAATATCTACCAAGCCCCAGCCGGTTTGCTTAGTGGATAGAGTGTCAGCCTGCAGACTGAAGGGTCCTGGGTTCAATTCCGGTCAAGGGTATATGCCTGGTTGTGGGTTTGATCCCCAGTAGGGGGCATGCAGGAGGCAGCCAATCAATGATTCTCTCTCATCATTGATGTTTCCATCTCTCTCTCCCTCTCCCTTCCTATCTGAAATCAATAAAAAAATACATTAAAATTTTTTTTAAATATCTACCAAATAGGGTTGTGATCGAGAAAAATGATGTGTGTACAGCACTATATTCTGCCTGGCATATGTTATTTTTATTTTTGTGTGTCTTGTCTTTAGGAACCAGGTCCAACCATTCATAAGTTCCCCGAAAGGGATGCATTGGTCCAGAAGTCACTTTTCACACATAAAGAGAGCGATGCTTAAAGAACCAGCTTCTTAAGTAGCTCTGCCTGTGGCCTGTACTTTCAGACACTGCAGGGTGCTGGGTGCTGCAAAGGGTTCCAAAGACCGAGAAGTTCACAGTCTAACCAAGAGTCAAGTCCAACACTAACACCTGGGACCACAGTGAGCAGCACGAGGTAGAATTTAGTAAGGGTTTAATGAGGTAGTGCAGAATCTCAGTGCGGTGGAGAAATCTCCATACAGAGGAGAAGAAGGTCAATGAGATCTGGGTGAGTTGGGGGGGGGGGGTCCTTACTGAAGATGCCCTGAAAGCTTAACTGCCCCTTGAAGAATGATCTTGTGTGTTGGGGGGGAGAGGGGTGGGATGATGGTAGGGAGGAGGCTGAGGGAGGCTTTTGCTGTCAGCATATTGTAAAAATAGGAGATTTTTCTGAACTAGACCTACCAGATATCTAGGGGGAGTGTAACTATAAGGCTTTGCACACTACCTGCTGTCAGGAGACCCCACCAGCCAAGGAGAAGTCCATGGTGAAAGCAGATGAAGTCTGAGCAGTGACCCCTATAGTGGTCAAGACCCAAAGTACTCATTGCGGTGCTTCTGGTACAGACAACAGGGCTGTAGAGCCCTGCAGATAGCATCCTGGCCAGCAGGGGGCATTACGGCAGGTGTCCAGGAAGGAATGCATAGTCAGGGCCACTGCACTTCATAACTCCAGGGGCCACCATTTAGGAAGAACACATTGGGAAAGCTGCTGCCTAAAGTCAACACAAGGTGGCAGCCCCGAGTGCAGTCCACACTGTATGATGGTGTCTTCTGCAGTCAACACACACCTTGGGAAGATGCTATCTGTAGTGAAATTGCCCCACATACTCCACTTGATCAGACGAGATGGGTGTTCAAAAATAAATTCACAAGGGTAATTACCAGAGTATTATCCATAGTACACTAATTTTGTTACTACTACAACCTTTTATATGTTTCATATGATAACACTGCAAAGTGCATTGTGTATTGTATTGATTGTAAGTTGGAATTCCTTTAAAAGTAGTTTCAAAGTAGTTGTTTTTGTTTGTTTGTTTGTTTTTTATAGACACATGTCTGCCACTGGCTGTGTGGGTTGATGTTGTTTTAAAAGAGGGGGAAAGGGTGAAAGCTTCTCCAATTGTCTTCACTAACTTGTT
>NW_005871273.1:1250989-1309947 GCF_000147115.1 Myotis lucifugus | reverse complement strand
CCCTCCCTCCCTTCCTTCTTTCTTCCTTCCTTCCTTCCTCCCTTCCTCCCTTCCTCTTTCCTCCCTTCCTCCCTGCCTCCTTCCTCCCTTCCTCCCTTCCTCCCTTCCTTCCCTTCCTCCCTTCCTCCCTTCCTCCCTTCCTTCCTTCCTTCCTTCCTTCCTTCCTTCCTTCCTTCCTTCCTTCCTTCCTTCCTTCCTTCCTCTTTCCCCTTCTCCACCCCTTTCTTTCTCCTTTCCTTCTTTCTTTTGTTGACAAAGGTGAAAGGTATAAGGTGCCTGTAAGGAGTTCTGGGTGTGAGAACCTTCCACTCTGGAAAAAAAAAAGAAAAAGAAAGGAGACAGCTGAGAGAAGACACATCTGGCATCTGTCTGCTCTCTCTGTGACACTCTTCGCTTCCTACACTTGATCTTAGCCAAAAGGCCGAGAAGCGATGCACTCTTCGCTTCCTGTATTTTATTTCTCATGGTATCTTTGATTTCTGACTTGGTTTTTCTCTGTGGATTTTGTATATGCTGTTTTTTGACTGTGAGATATGGTATAAAATATATTTTACATCCTTAACCGAGCCCACATGGACATATACACACACGTACACATAAGTAAGATAATTATGAAACAATATTTAACGTTACTATGAATGAAGTGCTCTGGCATTTATATTCCATTCTGTTCTCTTCTATTTCATTCCATTGATTCAATTTCGTTTAAAAATAATTCACTGGATCATAACCCGGTAGGTTGATTTCATAACTAATTAATAGGTCATAATTGGTAATTTGAAAAACTCTGTTTTAAATGATTATTGACTTTTGAATTAGTCCCATCTCTGATAGTCTTTTGTTCCTACCTGATTCCAGAATATTTTTGACTGGATCTTTTTTTTTCTTGAGTTCCCAGCCAAAAATGATGAGGCCAGTAATACGTATTGAAGAGCCTGTAAACAAGTTTTAAATGATTTTGTGGGAGCAGCCACAGGAAATTAGTTTAAAACTCGAGGTCTCACATTTTATTCAATATTTTGAATGTTTTCTTTTTTCTATTCTATTATCATCCCTACCTGTGTCTGGATGAAAATCCTGGCAGGCCCACGACTGTTTTGCTCCCTACTAAACAAGTGGGCACACTGGCCAATGAGAACGAGCCCCGGGCAGTAAGCAGCCCTACTGAGTGCTGCAACCTCATTCATCAGCCAATCCCACAGGGCTTGGATCTCAAGCACCATGACAGCTCTTTCTAAAAAAAAACCTCATCAAATTCCCCCCTTGACCCCTTCAGGTCCTGAGGTCGGGTGAGGTGCTCAGAGCTGTGCAGGGAGCTTTCATCAATGTCTGTGGGTGGTCAACACTGCTCTGGCCACTCATGGCCAGAAATTTGAAATTTTCCACCTGCTGTATCTTCACACCTCTGCTAAAACTCAAATTTGTATGTCCTGTTACTTTGTGAAAAATATTTAAGCCCGGCTGGTATGGCTAAATGGTTGAGCATCGACCTAGGAACCAGGGGGACATAGTTTGATTCTCGGTCAGGGCACATGCCTGGGTGGTGGGCTCGATTTCCAGTTAGGGCAGCGGTTCTCAACCTGTGGGTCACGACCCCTTTGGCGGTCAAACGACCCTTTCACAGGGGTCGCCTAAGACCATCCTGCATATCAGATATTTACATTACGATTCATAACAGTAGCAAAATTACAGTTATGAAGTAGCAACGAAAATAATTTTATGGTTGGGTCACAACATGAGGAACTGCATTTTAAAGGGCCAGAAGGTTGACAACCACTGAGTTACGGGTTGTGCAGGAGGCAGCCGATCAACGATTCTCTCTCATCATTGATGTTTCTTATCCATTACTGTCTCTCCCTTCCTCTCTCTGAAATAAAAAAATATTTTTTTAAAAAATATGTAAAATGATGTAAGATTATAAAGAAAATGTAGAATTGTTTTTATATTACAATTCTATATTATTGTAAGGCAGGTCAAATCAATCAATTGCAAATTAAATAGTCAGCTGCATTACAGTTGCTCCCCTTGTCTTCGGGACATACATTCCAGGACCCCCATATACCGAACCCTGTATATGCTATGTTTTTCTTATTCATACATACCTATCATAAAGTTTAATTTACAAATTAGGACCAGGAAAATGTTAACAAAAATACGTAATGATAAAATAAGAACCATAAGAACACATTGCAGTAAAGTTATGTGAATGGCTTTGGAGCCAGTATGAAGTAAAATAAGGGTTCATTGGACGCAAGCACTGCACTGCAGTAATGACTGATCTGAGAAGCCAGAGGGCTACTGAGTGACTATGGGGCAGGGAGTCTATGCAGCGTGGACAAAGGGATGATTCACGTCCCAGGTGAGAGGAAGCAGGATGGCGTGAGATTCCATCACGCTGCTCAGAATGGTGCACAATTTAAAACTTATGACTTGTTTACTTCTGGTATTTTCCATTCAATATTTTGGACTGTGGCTGACCATGGCTAACTAAAACTGCGAAGAGAAACCAAGCATAAGGGGGAGGCGACAGCATTTAATTATGTTTTGCTTCACCATAGATTTATTTTGTGTGTGTTTTTTTCAAAATTAATATAAATCTGCCTTCGGAATAATCCTTTTATATTTAGGATTCATTACCAAAATAACAGCAAAACAAAATCTGTAATCCACTCTCTTCTGTCTTCACAAATGGAATCTTAAAGCAGGGATTCAAAAAAAAAAAAAAAAAAAAGAAAGAAAGAAAAAGAAAAGAAAGAAAGAAAGGATGTATTACCTTTCTCCTCAGTTACCATAACAGTGTTTGGAGAGTCAAGGAAGTTCAAGGTAAACCTCCCCATCCCATCATGTCACCCCCTATGCCCCACCCAACCACACCAAACTATGAAGTAAGGGGGCGAAGAGGGAAGGCAGCCAAGTTTAGCTGTGAATACAGGGAACTGAGTCAGAAAAATAATGGGCACACCATGGTTCATAGGCTCAAGCTGGAGAGAATAGGGCTGGCTGGGGAGGGGAGAGGGAGTATCCATAGAAGTGCAAGTAGGGCCAAGACCTGTTATATTCCAGGCCACTGCTGGGGTGGCCAGGCTGCTAGGCCACCTGGCCTGGCTCTGGCTCATATGAATCTTGGTCTCCTTGCTTACTGCCGGCTCCTTCCCTCCCCCGGGTCTTTCAGGCAGTAATGGAAAGATAATTATCAGCTGGCTTTGATCCAGCCTTCCAAGTGGCCATGGTTCCCTATTTTTACTTCTTTCGGTAGTGATAAAATTATTTTTACTGTTAATCAACTACTACCTGAATTATGAGAGTTTGGTTCGGGCGGATGCAGTTTGCCGGGTGGAGATTGTATGAAAACTCTTTGTGGATTGGAAAGGAAAACATAATAAGTATAACCTGAGGGCAAGAGATGGCTATTTAAAAAAATAAATGACTTGATCCACTTGTGCTTTATAAGGGAGTGCAGGTTTTATCTCGGGGAAGATGGCTCTTTTGTTTAGGAAAGCCAATTAACAGGCCTTTGGCTCTGGCTCCCGCCTAGTCTGCAGTGAGGGATTGAGACAAAAGAGAATTCAATCTCTTCAGGTGATAAAGCGGAAGCCTCACCCACGTGACCCAGTCCAGGAGCTGTCACATTTAAAGCAGCACAGTCTGAACTGGAGTTCTGGGTTTGCATCTCTTGAGTGTTTCCTTGCCAGAGTCTAAAGCAGGGCCGAAGGTTCCGGAGCGCTCATGACTCTTGGGAGCCTCTGGGTCCCTTTCTTCCAGCTTGTTCTTCATACAAACCATCCATCTCCTCAATCTTATAACCTTCTTAACCATTTCCTTCTTCCCCCACCCCCTTCAGGAGGACTTGTTACTAATAGGTCCCCATAGAGCAGCAGTCCCTAGAGGGTACATGACTTCGGTTCTTTCACATGGCTACTGTCTTTTTCTCCCACTGAATAGAGGAAGGAGGAAAGGCATGGAGAATAACACTCACCAGCTTTATTTACCCCAGAGGGGGCTTGTGTAAACGATGATAAACTCTCACATATTAATAACTTTTGTTTTGTCTGGAAAGATACTGTAAGTTACCTGGAAAGAAAAAGGGTTTTGCCATCCCAGGAATCTAGAGAGTAAGACCATGGTGTGTGCCTTGGGGATAGAGGATGATACCCAGCCATATGGGTACCATTGTAATTAAGTAGTTACTGATAACAGGAAAGGAGCGAAGGGAAGGCCACAAATTATAGGCATGTTCCCTGCACATACTGGGGGGGTGGGGGGAGGTGTAGATCCAACAAAGAAAAGATAGAGGGTACTTGTCTGTCAATCACACCTGGTGACAGAGATGATTGGCCAGAATGGGCGTGGCCACTAGGATGGCAAGATCATTTGGGAATACATAATCCCCTAAACAAAAGAATGCTAGCTTTTGTTGTCTTGGCTTGTGGGACGCTTTTGCTTCTACTCTCTTGAATTCACCCTTATGGGCCACAGCCATGAGGAACCCACATGCAACGAGCTAATGGGCTGCAGTGGTGAAGTCCAAGCAAAGCTGGCCTGATGCTGGACTGGACTCGGCTCCGACAGGGAAAGCAAACTCTGGACACTGACTCTGATTTTAGCTCTGCAGAAGCCCCAGCTGCACCTCTTCTATGGGTGGATTAAGGGAAACGGGACTTTGGGAACCCAGCAGTGTAATTCCCTGAAAACAAAGCTTTTTATTATATCTCATTCTCCTATGGGGGCCCCTGGAAATGCTTATCCCAGTGGAACCCCAAGAAGCACTGGAAAAGAGGAGATACACTCCCCTCTCATAACAACATGGCTCCGGGGCAATGCTCAAGGGCAGGGCTAGAAGGGGAATTCCTGTGCTAGGGGAAGGGTCGCTGCCTTGTGGGAAACAGTGGTATCTGACATTGAATTTGGTTTTGTTTCTCTGACGGCCTAAACTGCCCCTCTCTTATCTCCAACTGGCTGCCTAAAGTCAGTTAAATTTAACACTCGGAGGTGGAAGTTCTTTGGGAAATGAGGAAAGGGCTCCCTGTCCACATACTTATCTTAAAGTTTAATTTACAAATTAGGCACAGGAAAATACTAACACAAATACGTAATAATAAAATAGTACAAGCAAAATGAATATAAACCTGCCTTTGGAATAATCCAGGGCAGCAGAGGGAAGATGCCAGAGGAGAGAGGACACCGAACCAGGGAGACCGGACTTTCTGAAAAAAGCCGGGGGAGGTTCAGAGAGACCGGAAGACTTGGGGATACTCAGGTTATGTGAAAAATAGGAAAGCTAATGCACAAAGTAGGTAATTCCCAGCCTGTAACACAGGAGTTGCCTTTTAGGTTCTGAAGTTAGCACTGGGCATGTCAAACCCCTTCGCCTCACCTCACCCCACTTACCCCCAAGGCTGTCCTCTGTCTCATTCACTTTAGTCAGCAGCACAGGTAACATCCTCTAATGACCTGCAGAGAAACTGCCTAAAACAGCATTTCTTCTCCATGGGAATAGATGCCTTCTCTCTCTCTCTCTCTCTCTCTCTCTCTCTCTCTCTCTCTCTCTCTCCCTACCCCCCCTCCACTCTTAACCCCCTTTCGCCTTTTCTTTTGACAGATTCATTGGCACCCCCTAGGAGGCAATCTTCCCACGCTTTCTTTAATCTCCAATTTATTCTCATTTTTAACTCTTGCTTAGTTGCTTAAGGAAAACTACTTCCTTTTTCCTCCCTGCAGTCACACTTTTTCCCATTTTCTTCCCTGCGCCTCTCAGTGTCTCACGATCAAATTTTTTCCAACTGGTGAGGAACAAAAATAAGGGCTCTAATTATGGGGGATAAGTATAAAGAGTGCCAGCTACGTACCTGAATCAAGCAAAAGGCAACTCATAAGTTTTGAAGTGAAATGAGAAGCATTGAAGAGCCTGTGCCATCAACCTCAACAGCCCTTCAGGTCACCCGAAAGCCTCCTCCAGGAGCGCCATGCAGTCTCCATTCACCTCCTTACCTTTCTCCAATTAATCTTACTTTCTCAAGAATGAACTTTCATGTAAAAATATTTTTTTGTTCTGCTCTTTGGTTTAATTACTGGTATGGCACAGTTATTGTTTCCAGCACCTGTGTAATACTGAAACCATTACAGGCTAGAGAAGCATTTGTGGACTAGGCTAGTACGCTATTTATTACGTCGTTTCTAGGGGGAAGTTGATTCCAGGTCCCCAGCAGCTAACTTATCAATGAACTTTTGGGTTATAACCTGAAACAAAGCTTACACATTGGAAACTGCTTACTCAGGAATGTGGAAGGCGGGTTTGTGATGGCTAATTAGTGCATGGTTCAGTTAGCACATGCTGTTCTCTTACGGTTCTTACCTGTTAGCAAATGCATGGCTACCAGCCATAAGCTGGGTAATTTACTGGCTAAAATGCAGAAGCGCCTGCAAAAGGCAGATGGATCCCTTCTGTGCATAAGAGGCTCCCATTCACACATACCATCCTAGGACTCTGCTTCCACAGGTGAAAGGTGAGCTCTCCAGGGACTTCCTTCATTCATATGGAACATAATCAGGGGAGGGCTCAGAAGTCAATTCCTTCTCCGGCAGACCTTGGGAGGCAGCAGCGTTTTATGGTAGGAAACACAAGTGTTCTCTCCATGGCTTCTGTGGGTCACCTTGAGCTAGTCAACTTAGCTTCTCAGACCCCTTCAAAGATGTTTGGGTAGAGGGATGGGGGGTGCAATAAGCATCTCTCTCTCTCTCTCTCTCTCTCTCTCACACACACACACATACGACACACACTCTTATTTTCTAATCCTTTGTGAGTTATTGGTTGCACTAGGATGGCCAATGTGTTATTGGTGGGGAGAGTTCCTCATCCCTACTGGTTGCTGGTAGGAGTGGGTTTCTTGGGGTGCCACTGGAATAAGAATTTCTGGAGGCCCCCACGGGAGGTTGAGGTATCGTAGAAAGCTCTATTTCTATGGAATAACATCCCGTAGTTTCCAAAGTCCCATTTCCCTTCACCCCATCATAGAAGAAGCGTAGCTGCAGCTTCAGCAGAGTCAGGATTAAAGCCCTTGCCCGGAGTTTCCATTCCGTGTCTGCACAGTCTAATCCAGCATCAGCTAGTTGAGCTAGTGCGCCCAGCTGCAGTCCTTCAGTCCACTGTGTGTGGGGTCTGCAGGGCCACACGGCTATGGAGGGAACACGGGGAAATGCAAGAGAGCCACAAGTGTGCCAGGAGCGCCAAGAGCCAAGAGAGTGAGCTCCTTTGTTTGGGGGATTATGTGTTCCCCAATTTTCCAGGCTTGCAGTGGCCCTGCCCCTTCTGGCCAACCCATGGTTTCCCAGGCTAGATTGACAGGCAGATTCCTTCCCTACATCACCCAGGTCTTACTGTGTATGTGTTCATCTTACCCTTAGTCCAGTCCCTTCCCCCAGTGATCTGCAGGGAATGGGCCAGTGGTTCCCTGGGGAGGGTGAAATTACAGCTTCCTGGTGAAGCTGCCCAAACGACATCCAAATGACATGCCTATAATGTCTGGCCTCCCTTTGCTCCTTTCCTATTATTAATAACTAGCTAATTACAACGGTATCAGTTGGAGGATATTTTCTGAACCTAACAGGAGTTTGCTTCATGGATTGGGGACTTTAATCTTCCAAGCATTTACCTCCAGTGATGATCATCTGGGGAAAACGAAGTTGCCAGGGCAATGCTGTGCAGGCCCCTGAGCTCCTGGAATGAGTCCCCTGTGGAGAGCCATTTACACTTTGGAAGAAATGTGATCACCTCACTGCTTACTGTAGTGTTTGGGGTGATTTGAATTGCAATGTGGTGTATCCAATCACGCAGAGTAAAGGAAACTGAACCAGTATCATTAAAGCTTGACGTGTTGAAATAAGTGGCCTGGGCCTGGCGTCCGTGGGAATAAAAGATTCATCTGGTAGCACCTAAATAAAAGAAGCCCCGCGGAAAATTGACCGGGCAGGCCTCCTCTCTGTGGACATTCTAGAGTGTGTGTGTGTGTGTGTGTGTGTAGTACACACACATACATGTACCACACACACAATTTTTTTTTTCTTTTCTGACCACTGCTTTTTTTCTCCCAGATACACGATTTGTCAGAAAGCAATTCTCTCTTAGAGGAACCAGCTTGTTTCCTCTGAGGGGCAGAAACATTTGCAAATTTCTCTGAATGCTTTCCCAGCTTCCCCTAAAAGATGAAAGACCCATTGCCTGGGGCTACTGCAGGAGGGCGTGTCCACAAAGCATTAACAGCTCCTGATACACAGGCACCTGGGAAGCTGACAGCACCACCCCAGTAACACTCTTCTTTACAAAGTGCTTGTTGTTCAATATTTATGAGGCCTTGCAAGATGGATGCCTATCACAGCCTGGGAACACACATATGCCCCGCTCGCGGGCGTTGTAGAGGGTTGTTCTGCAGAAGGGAGAAAGAGGGTGCAGAGTCTCCTCACTCACCTGTCTGTGATGCTGCTAAAAACAACGCAGGCCTCTGAGCTGCTGAAATCACCCCTTCAGGGGAGGGATGCTGCAGGGTTGTTGGCTACACAGCCAAAGCGAAGGGGGTGGGAGTAATAGGGGGATGGGACCTGGAGAGGGGTATATGGCTGTTTCCAAATAACAGCCAAGGCAGGCTCCCACCATCACCGTCTTTGAAATATTAATGGGACTCAAAAATATGTTCATAAAAAAATGAACAATACGAAAATAAAAAGAAAAGCAACAGACTGGGGAACCGTTGGCAGTAAAGATGACAAATGAAAGGCTAGTTTCTCTTTTCCTTGGCCCCATGTCCCTCAGGTAGCACAAGTGTTCAGCAGGCAGAACTGCTTTCCAAGCGGGTGGTGGGGAACCTGAATGAACTCACACATCACCTGGTGATCTTGTTTTCTGAAGCTTCCCTTGCAGCAGAGCTGGGGCGGGGACTGAGATCTGCATTGCTCCTGGCTCCCAGGGACCTCTGCTATTGCTGCCGTCCTTGAAAGGCGGGGCTCTGGCCGTGTTGTCCAATAGGACTTTCTGTGATGACAGACAAGTTCTGTATCTGTGATGTCCAATCCAGTAGTCACTAGTCACGTGCAGCTGCTAGCCCTTGTAATGTAGCGGGCGTGGTGATTTAATTGTATTCCATGTTAACTAATTTAAATGTAAGTGGCCCTGTGTGACTGGAGGCTGCCGATTGGAGGTCTGAGGAAGAGGTCTGTGTCAGGGGGTGGTGGCCAGTTCTTATCAGTGGAAGGCTATGTCTGGACACAGCATGAGCCTAGCATGCCCACCACGCTGAGCCACTGCCTCGCTTCCTGGTTGGCACTCCTGCCCTCCCATTACATATTGACTGCACCCAGCTGGCATGGCTCAGTGCTTGAGTGTCCATCTATAGCCCAGGAGGTCCGGGTTCCATTCCTGGTCAGGACACATGCCTTGGTTGTGGGCTCGAATCCCAATAGGAGGCATGCACAGGCAATTGATCAATGATGCTCTCTCATCATTGATGTTTCTGTCCCTCTCCCTCTTCCTTCCTCTCTCTGAAATCAATAAAAACAAAACAAAAAAACCGGTGCCTGCTTTGAGCTGGCACCTTCTTGACTGGGCTCTGCCTGCACACCTGTGACCTTGAGGACTGGGTGCTGTGCCACATGACCCCAGGTGCAAATGTCCTAGTTAATATCACAAAGGTATCACCTTAAGTGCTTCTGTTTGCAAACACCTAACTCACATGTCGGCCCCAGGGGCCCACTCCTCCTCCTAGCTCTGCTGTGAGTTGTTGGTGAGGCCCTCGGGTGAGCAGTGGCGAGGCAGCAGGGAATAGAGAGAAAGCCTGGACTCCATGTTCAGACAAACAGGAATTCAACATTTGACTTGCTTCCTCCTACCTATGAGGTCTTGGGCAGTTGCAACTTTTCTGAACCTCAATTCCCACACCTAAAAAATAGAGTATAATAGTACCTGTGTTTCAATAATGCCCGGCCTGGAGATAATATTTACAAAATATGTCAGTAAATAGTATCTTTTGGTGATGATGATGATGATAATAATTCTATGCTTTATTTTTTTGAGGTGAACCCATTGGCTCCACCTCCACTTATTCCTAGTTTATTCTCTTCTTTCAATGAGCTCATAACGAATGACCCCAAATCTTTGAAATCCCTCATATATGAAGAGAGTATATAAATTCCTAAGAGGAATTGCCAGATTCATTTTATTAAGTAGCGCTCATGTGAGAGAAAATACAAATAGTGAAAGAAAAACCTTGACATTCTTTTTAACTGTGCTGATCATTAAATACGTGAAGAAAAATAAGGCTCAAACAGTAAAGAATCTGTAGAGCAATATAATTCTGTGCTGGTGGCATTGAAATTGGTGTAATAACTCTGGAAAGCAATCTGGCAAAGTCATTCATTCCGTGGACATGTATTGAGTGCCTACCAAATGCCAGATATTTTGTTAGGCTCTGGGGATACAGAAATGAATAAAGCCAGATCCTTGTCCACGAAGTTATGAAATAATGGGCGTTATGTAACACGTGTTCTCACAGAAAGCCATCTTACTTGGGATGACTCAGTAAAAAAGAAATAATTTTAGATTTTTTTATAATGATATGCATTTCTATGCCATCGTTACTACTGAAAGACTAGCCACCCCTCAAATAACCAACAAGAACTGTTAAAAATTATAATAATTTATCTATAAATTAAAATTTAACATTGACATTAAAATTGCAAATGGGAGAACTATGGAGACATTTAAAGTAATGTCAATGAAAAGAACACAAAGTAGTATGCAAGAAATAATGTAATTGTGAAAAATTATGAGCAAAATTAGGATTCAGATCCCAGTAACTTTTGTAAGTGGGGGTTTATGTTTTGAATGGAGAGGTATATTGTGAACAGTCACTGCTGCTGCTCTCACATACTACTTCCCACACACCCCGGATCCCAACCTTCCTGCTTCATGGACCATGGTTTCATGGTAGGATGGCAATTCTGAGACCCCTTTGAAGCTAGGCAGGGTCATGAGACTTGCTTTGGCCAATGAGATAGAAGCAGAAGTGCCACACCGTGGTCTTGGTAAGATTTTGGCAGCCAGTTACCCAATGATGGACAATTCACCACATCCCCTTCCCTTGCCAATGCCACCAGCACACCTCCCATGCTAGATGCTGCGTCGGCCTGGGTCCTAGAGAGAAGAGCTCTGCGGCAGAGCCTCAGACAGCCTGACATGTGTATTTAGCACGAGTGACCTATAAGCCTTGTTATTTTTAGCCCCGACGATCATTTCTACCAATATCTGATCAATACAGATATGGGTATTGGTTAGTAATCTTTACGTTTTATAGATCACATATTAGTTCTAAATTGACACAAATACGGCGGGTGGAGCTATATCACAAATCACAAGGTGTCCTGTGCCTTATGACCTTGGAACTCACCTCCAGCAGACCTCCTCATACTTCTATAAGCCTTTACGGGTTTGAGCACCACCTGGTATGTGCTGACTCGGCAGTTCTAAAAATCGTGGTCTCAGGATCCCTTTTATACACTTCAAAATTACTGAGGTCCTCAGAAAGTAGTATTATGTGTGGGCTTTGCTATCAATATTTGCCAAATTAGAAAGGGAAATTTTAAAAGATAAGATTTATTAATTAATATGAAATAACAGCTCTTTACAAAAATGCATTCATGAAAAATAACCATGCTCCCAAAATAAAAAGAAAACAATTAGCAAGAAAAGTGTCATTATTACACAGTTTGAGAATCTCTTTAACGTCAGATTTAATAGAATTCAGCTGGATTCTCATTTCTGCTTTTGCATTCAATCTGTTGCCATAAGTTGTTTTGATTGAAGTATATGAAGAAAATCTGGCCTTATACAGATATGTTGTAGAAAAATGAAGTATTCTAATAGGCTTTGCAAGTAACTATCAATATTCCTTTTGTTACTACACCAGAACTTGTGTAATAGTTTCTTAAATGTTAATTGCAATATGGAATCTAAAACCATACTAGCAAATTTCTCATAGTCTGTTATATAAAAATTCACTAGTTGTCCTAGCTGGTTTGGCCTAAAGGGTCCCGGGTTTGAGTCTAATCAAGGGTACATATCCAGGTTGCGGGCTCAATCCCCAGTAGGAGGATTGAGGCAGCCAATCAATGATTCTCATCATTGGTGTTTTCTATTTCTCTCTCCCTCTCCCTTCCTCTCTGAAATCAATAAAAATATATTTTTTAAAATGCCACTGGTCTATCTTGCCCTGTGAATGGGTCTCTTACCATGTGCGATTTCATAACCACAGGCATTGACCATTTGGAAAAGACTGGTTTGTTGAGTAACTCAGAAAATCCAAGAGTTAACACATTTCATAGTTCAATATAAAAAAAGTCCCACTTATTAATATTCTACAGTTCCTATCAGAAAAGTCTGACTACTGGGAAGTTGTCTGTCAAGCTCACGATGGCAGATACACATTTTTTACATTTTGATTTTTGCTCAGAAGCTCCCATTTTATCATTGGCAACAAATAATCTCAGTTGTTTTTAAGTGACAGGCTCATTTTGCTCATTTTTGAGAAAATGTCTGCCAAATGCCCAACTCTAAATAACCATGGTTTGTCTGGGAGTTTTTCTTTAAGCAAAAAAATGTGTTCCAAGAAAAAAGCAGTTAGTTGAGCTCATAACTTAATCGCACGTGCTTCTCCTTGAAATAACCACCCTGCTTGGTTTCTCAGCCTAGGCCCTTCCCGGGTACATCAGTTTGTCACACAGAATATTAGAACGGTCTGTACTTAAGGACTGAGATTTAATAACATTGATGGTTTTTACTGTTTCATTAAGGTCCGGCTGTCTTCCTTGTGATAGCTTACACCCTTAAGAGCTGATAGCTATACCCTTAATCCTCTTCTTGACTTTTACCTCGGCACCAGCCTGGTCTGAGAATGCACGTTTTCATTAGCAGTGGCTTCTTGTCTTGCTATTAATGAGTAAAGCAATCAAGAAGCACAGGTATGTTTGATCTTTTACTTTTTTTAATTGATTGATTTTAGAGAGAGAGGAATGGAGAGAAAGTGGCACATCAATTTGTTGTTCCACTTATTTATATTTATGCATTCATTGGTTGATTCTTTATTTAAAAATATATTTTATTGATTTTTTACAGAGAGGAAGGGAGAGAGATAGAGAGTTAGAAACATAGATGAGAGAGAAACATCAATCAGCTGCCTCCTGCACATCCCCTACTGGGGATGTGTCCACAACCCAAGTACATGCCCTTGACCGGAATCGAACCCGGGACCCTTCAGTCCACAGGCCGACGCTCCATCCACTGAGCCAAACCGGTTCCGGCTCATTGGTTGATTCTTGATGTGCCCTGACTGGGAATCAAACCCACAACATTGGCATATGGGGATAATGTTCTAACCAACTGAGCTACCTGGCCAGGGCTGTTTAATCTTGAATTTTCCTTTCAAGAAACTTCTCTTTTTCTTGAGCAGCATGCAGAAGTTTGTTGCATTTTTTTTTCAGGATGGATTTGGTTTTCGTTTGTTTGTTTGCCTGGCTTTTTAACCAGCAGACAGGGTTCTGGAGAAACCAAAGTAAAAGGCAATCTGAACAAGAAGGCCTGAGAAATAAATCATTTTCATATTTCGGAGGCGGTAGATGATGGAGTGGACATGCCGGCTTGAAAAGGAAGGTTCAATTAGGATCAGCCCTGTGGAAAGTTTTGAGCTGCACCCTTGGCTCAGTTTGACAGGCACCTTATTTTTCCTGTCAGCAGAGTCAATAAAGATTCTAAAATTCTGATTTGTTACAGATTCATGTCTCCTTTTTAGAGAGTACACTGGGCAGACAAAACCTAAATCTGGATATTTTAAACATGTTCCTATTGGAACACCATTTCACAGAGCACCTACTATGTGTGGGCGTTATCTTGGGATCTAGACCTACTCAGTGAGCAAGGTAGATGCTGTCCTTGTGCCCTAGCTGTGGCTGTGAGTGACAGTTATGTATAGAAATTCAGTTGGCTGACATACAAATATGATGAAGCCCACATTATTAAACTAGGTATAAAAAGCTCTTTATGATGAAAGAGCTAAAGGCATGCCATTTTTATAATTAATGTTATTATTATTGCTGATAGTAATGTAATAATTAAGCATCCGTACATATATCAACATTTTTTTCTGCTAAAAGAAAATGAATATGGATTTCTCAAAAGGCTGTAGTAGATAAAATTTTTAGATATAAACTCTTTCTTCTTCCCTTTACCTCCGATACCAAATTTTCATGTACTTAGAACCTTTATTGCCAATTTTACGGCAATAATTTCCTATAAGCACTGTCTTTGGGGGAAGGGTGGACAAATACGAAAACAAAAACAAAGAAGTGCATTGTGTTATTAAATATATAACTGAGTGTACAGCAGAAACAATAGTCTTGAAAATAAACCCTTTGGATTTACAAGTGTTGGGCTATTTTTTTTTTAGGTTTTTTTTATTGCATTTTTACATAATAGATTATTTTCAGATTAATTTTTATTATAATACTAAGAATTCCTGTCATGATACTTTTCTTCTCTCAAAAAGCCCAAGAAAAGTATTGGGATGTAAAATGTATTCTATAGTCATAATTGGGCAGAAAATACGAGATAGCATAAAAGTTAGATTCCACACAGCCAGAAAGGTTATCAAACCCTTTCTGGTGGCAATGGTTTCCAGAAAGATGTAGAGGGGACTTCAAGACAATGCCAGTTATGAGCCCTACTACATAGGAACCCCAACACCACACCATCCTGCAGCTAATGGTGAGTGGAGGGTGGATGGTGGATGGTGGATGGTGGATGAATACCCCAGGTAAGTTCAATATGAGGAGCACAGAGAAGACTTATACATTTCTTGCTGGTGTAGATTCACTGTATGCAGCAGGCACCTCAGCTGTGGAGAAGCCCAAGTGAATGAGGGCTTCTTATAACCTTTCTTGAACTTTATAGTCTGGGGGCAGCCTCACACACCCTGGCACCCAGCGTGGCCACACAAGAACAGCTGGGGTGTCCTGAGTCCCCGGGGAGGCACTGAAGGATGGGAGAAAGCAGACAGAATCGAAGTGGCCTATGCTTGGGACAAAGACGACACACAGTGTTTGCTCCTGGGATGATGGATATCAGGAGAAGGTACCAGGAGGAAGTGACCAGGACCAGAAGGGACAAACTGCATCTCAGAGGAAACTATAAACGTGGAGGATGGGAGTGGGCCAGGTAACAACTCCCCCAATAGTCCTGGCTGACACAGAGCATGCCAACCGCTCTCTCCTCTCCTCACCCCGCTTTGTAGTCAGGGAGAGAAGGGGAAAAACGGAATGTATTTAGCAAAATATATTGAGTTTTAAACTAGAAGAAACAGACCAACTTGAGTGGTCCAGGTTAAGTTTTCCATAACAGAGTAAAACTGGGGATTACAGAAAGTTCAGCCATAAAGAAATATTGACATTCCATCTTGGAATAGAAATAATACAGTAATAAACTCTGTGTTTTGCATACTCACAACTGTAAACCTACTTTTGCTTCACCTTGTATATAATACATACATACATATATATGTATCTTATATAATAAAACCCTAATATGCAAATTGACCTAATGGTGGAACAACCGGCAGAAGCCGGGCTCATGGCTGGCAAGCACAGCAGCGGTGGCAGGAGCCTCTCCCACCTCCACAGTAGTGCTAAGGACCCCTCGGGGGATGTCCCACTGCCAGCTTAGGCCCAGTCCCCGTGGGAAGCAGGCTTAAGCTGGCAGGCAGACTTCCCCCAGACTGCAAGAGGGCACAGGCCGGGCTGAAGGCCCCCCCCCCCCCCCGCCCAGTGCATGAATGTCGTGCACTGGGCCTCTAGTGTATATATATAAAATGCATATATATCTATGTATCATATATCTCTCTGTGTCTACATATATAATATATATCACTCATATATATTCAATGACTGATGTGATTTCTACTTGTAGTGGAGACCACACCACATCAGTGACCAGGCTAAATATATGCCTTTTGCGTGTGAGTTGAAATTTTCAGTGATTGCCGTTACTTTGGCCCATCCCTGCCAAGCTGGCAGGAGCGTGTCACTCTTGTGCCTAGATCGATATAAATATGGATACCCTTGCATGCATTAGGCAGGAAAGTGGGACAGTTTGACAGCCCTTGCTGAGCACAGCAGCTCCCACCCCCGCCAGGCCTGACTGACCGGTGCAGCCCTGATGGACCCGCCGAAAGCAAACAGCGGCAGATGCTGCAGAGAGGTTTGCTCCACAGACTGAAGCCTGTTTGTCATCTGGGCTGTCACCGATCAGAGTTTTATGTTGGAGCTGTCTATAGGATGTTACATAACCTGCTGTCTCACAGCAGCTCCAGCGGAATGGAACAGGGGGTGGGGGAGGGGGCAGCATGGAGAAGAAGGGGCCTGTGAGAGGGAGGTCTAGGCCCTGCTATCCTTCCCCTTCCCCTTAATAGATTCTGTGTCCCCTGCATCGCCTGCTACAGCACACAGCCAAGGGATGGGGACACTTGCTCTTTAAAGGCTGTGTCAATCAAGAGAAGAAAATTAATCATGGCAAAGCTGGGAGCAGAGCAGGAGACAATGAAGCAGGTTGTCTGCGGGGCTGGACATCTGAGATAGCGCCCTGGGAAATGCGGGAAGCTTATCCCGGGGCTGTCCCTGGTCTGCCATGACTGACACCCCCGCCCCCACACCACTTACCAGCTGAAGGCTGGTAATGGAGCCCAATCCTTCCCTTCTGGGAAGGGATGAGGATTCAGTTGCACAAGACTACAGTGCCCCCTCCCCTCCCATTCCTTGCAGTTTTTCTTTCTGCAGTTTCCCTTACCTGTAGTTAGCTACACTGTGAACATATTAACAGGAAAATTTCAGAAATAAGCAATTCTTATGTTTAAATCGTGCACCGTTCTGAGTAGCTCGATGCAATCCCACAGGGTCCTGCTCTGTCTCACCCAGGACTAGGACCTCCCCCTTGTCCAGCATCTCCATGCTGTATGCACTTCCCTCGTGTTAGGCACTTCCTGGCCCTCTCAGCCATGAGCTTGTCATGGTACCACAGTGCTTATGTTCAAGGAACCCTTATTGTATTTAATAATGTCCCCAAAGCTATTCACATAATTGCTCTATTTTAACATTAGTTATTATTATTAATCTCTTACTGTGCCTAATTTATAAATTAGACTTTATCATAGGTGTGTGTGTATAGCAAAAAGCACAGCATATACAGGGTTTGGTACTATCCATGTTTTTGCACATCTACTGCGGATCTTAGAATGTATCTCTTGCAGATAAAAAGAGACTTCTGTATAATATGAGATGAAATGTTCACATGTTTGCAAACATGTAATGAAGGAAAATCTAAAATAAAATCGTGTAATGATAAGTGCTTGATAGATGTCCTCTGGGCATAGTGCTGCTGGTTTGATTCATATACTCCTCCAAGTAGGACACGGTCCTTCACTGAGCCTTCCAGCAGGCAGAGGTTATGGCAAGCAGAAGCCAGTCAGAGAATCACCACTACAGGAATACCTTGTTCTATGCAGTGGGCATAGTCCTGGAAATGTGTGTGTAAACTTCGGTGGTAAGTTTTCTTTTAGAGAGACCTTAGGTGATCTGGCCGTTTTAAAGAATCCTGATGTAAGACTGAAAACATGTATTATGATGGCATGAATCACACTACTCCCTAAATGATCTGTTCCGTAAGCTTGGAACTGTGCACCTTAAGTTTTTCTTACCTTACATACATTACTCACATACTGCTGAGTCATCAAGAGCAAGAGCAGAAAGTGAGACTTTTTTCACATAATCATTACTATCTTACTGAAGGGAAGATCCTTGTTAATAGATTAAGGGGCTGTTCTAAAGTGTGTTCAGTTTTCATGTGCCAGGGTTCTTGTTCCAGCATCTAGAAGGGTTCAGCAATCTGGAAAAGGGGCTGTGTGTAACTTAAGTAAGAGTCCTCAGAGATAAAGCATAATTTTGAAAGGCATATGGGGGTCAGAGGAACCTAGCTAAAGAAACTAAGTTCTCCTTGTCTCAGGACCCCATGCTTTTTATTAACACAAATTTTCCTGAGGCGAGGCAGAGATAGACACTTCAAAGGGTCAGGGTTTCCTATACAGAGGCATTGTCAGAATGGGGAGAATTAGCCTACGGCTGTTCAGGTGTTTGGCCAGTAGGAGGCAATAACATGTAGATTAAGATGCCCTGAGCTGTCTGGCAGCAAACCATCAATTTAATGCATCCTTTTCAGGTTTGGGGAAATGCCCTTGCCACTCCAGATGATCAGCCCTGCTGTCATGCTGGAATTGGCTTCCGGCATTCATGCATTTGTGGTGTCACCCTTGTGTTATGTAGGGGTGACAACATTGTAAGACATGACATTATATAAGGCGCATGTAATCAATAGCTGCAACTTATACAAATTGATTGTTGAGGCTGCTCTCATTGAGTTCTAATGTAGTGGCAGCTATGCCAATAGAAGATCAGGCACTGGCGGCACACAGTGGTAGCATATCGTTACAAAGGGGCAGTGATTATTTCTCTTGTTCATTCCCTCCCAGACCAACTGTGGCTTGCCCTATGCAACTTGTGTTGGTTGCTGAGACAATAACAAATCAAAGATAAGCAGAGATGTGAAAATTGCTTGTACTTTGTGGCTTGCCCTCTTTGCTGCACTAGTGAATTCTGTGACCACTACCATGAGAAGGAGCCCAGGCTAGCCTGGATAACAAGAGACACATGGACAAGTCATCTGTATTGCTCCCCACCGATATCATCAACTAGTAAGTAGGGAAAGACAGCCTAGGGTTGCCAACCGGTGGTCCGCGGACCACTGCTGGTCCATGAAGTCCGAAAGGTTGGCGGCTGCTGGTTTAAGGAAACCTTTGGAGCAGCGGTCACCAACCAGTGGTCCGTGGACCAGTGGTGGTCCGTGAGGCCCAAAAGGTTGGTGATCGCTGGCCTAGAACATATCACCCTGAGATACTAGCTGACCCCAATGACTGAACAAACCATCCCAGACAAAAACTGCATAGGCACTTATCAGAACTCATAAGCAAATACATATATGTTGTTCAAAGCCATGATTTGGGGTGACTTGTTATGCAGCAAAAACTAACTAAGACACCTGTTAACAGTAAGTTACAAGTGTGTTTGTGCAAGCGGGGAGGGGCCTTGTCTGGGTGACATAGGCACCAACCTCATGTAACCCATCAATAAATCGATTATACAATGGAAGATGATAGAATTAAGAAAAGTTCACATAGGGTGTCTGCTGAATTAGAAACAGCCTGATTAAATAGTTAACTGAGCTACATATATCAATAATGAAAATAGTTATAGAACAGGTATGATGCTCTCTCACAAAGGGACTAGCACATTCTTGGAGCTAGAGATAGCTCTTGGCAAAATCTCAGCGTTGGTCCCATTCTTCACAGGCTTCCCCTCGGGCTCCACATTTGTCCCTGCAGGCTGGCCCTCCTCTGATGTGATGACTACACCTGTCTCTAGAGGAGGTTGGTTACGAGTGTGCACAGTATTGCTCTAAATTTAAGTCCAACTTAGATTGTTTCAAACATTTTTTTTCTTTAAAAGCTGCAGCTGCCACTCTTAAGGCATTGATCATTTCTTTCAGCTCTGTCTGTGTTTTCACGTGCACATCCGCACATGGCATGGCATTGTGGGTGTGACATTTACTTCCGTATTGTTAGAAAAAGTCATTCTATTTCAAGCTGCTGCACTTTACATTTGATGTATAGTGTCGATCGCTGCTGGTGGTGGCTTTCCTGACCTTCATTAACAACTGAGCCATACTTATTTGCATGGCATTTTTTGTGGGTCATTTGTACCCACTTCTCGGTGCTGGAATCTCCATCTTAGTCAGTTGGGCCGCTCTATCAAAATACCATTGACAGGGTGGCTTAAACAGCACGCATATATTTCTCACAGTTCTCGAGGCTGGGAAGTCCAAGGTCAAGGCACTGGGCCAAGCTGGTGTGTAGTGAGAGTTCTTGTCCTGGTTTGCAGACAGTTCTTTTCCTTGCATTTCACATGGAGAAGAGAGTGAGCTCTAGTCTCTTTCTCTTCTTCTAAGGCAGCGGTTCTCGACCTGTGGGTTGCGACCCCTTTGGCGGTCGAACGACCCTTTCACAGGGGTCGCCTAAGACCATCCTGCATATCAGATATTTACATGACGATTCATAACAGTAGCAACATGACAGTTATGAAGTAGCAACGAAAATAATTTTATGGTTGGGTCACAACATGAGGAACTGTATTTAAAGGGCCAGAAGGTTGAGAACCACTGTAAATCTAAGGGCACAAATCCCATCATGGCTGCTATGGAGAGAAAATGCATGAGTGAACAGGGTAAGCACATGTTACAAGGTGAGAGAGAGCAAGAGCTCTTTGTTAAGCTGGGATTATATTATCTTGGGCTTGGGAAGGACCAGGGGCCTTTTCAAAATAACCAATCAATTTCCCAATCTTTGCAGGCTTCTGACCAATCCATTTCCTAGATCTTCTGGGTTTCTGTGTCCCTTAACCAATACCATCCTTTCCTCAGGCTAGCCTCCTCCCCCTAACTCTTGCCATCTTAGTTCCTACTGCACATGCCTCGGAGTGGAAGCACCTGCCCTGCACCATCTTGGCTTTCACTGGGCATGCGTCTAGCAGAGGAATTTTCCCTTTATTGTTCTATCCCTCCATCTCCCAAGAATGGACCGGTGGTTACTTGGAGAGTGTGTGAAGCTGTAGTTTCCTCGTAAAGCAGGCCCAATATTGGACTCAGCTTCCCAGTTTAGTAGGCCTCTTAATGTCTGATGCCCTTTGCTCTCTTCCTTTATTAATATCTAGCTACAATGATAATGGTAATAAACCTTTTGTGATGGTTAATTCTATGTGTCAACTTGACTAGGTCAGGAGGTACCCAGACATTTGGTTAAACATAGTCTGGGTGTGGCCTGGCCAGTGTGGGTCAGTAGTTGAGCATTGACCTTTGAACCAGGAGGTCACGGTTTGATTCCCGTCAGGGCACATGCCCAAGTGCCAGGTGGGGGCTCCATCCCCAGTGTGGGCATGCAGGAGGCAGCCGATCAATGGTTCTCTCTCATCATTGATGTTTCTATCTCTCTCTCCCTCTCCTTTCCTCTCTGTAATCAATAAAAGTATATTAAAAAAAACAACACAAAACACATAGTCTGAGTGTGTCTGTGAGGGTGTTTTTGGATGAGATTAACATTTGACTCTGCAGATTGAATAAAGCAGATGGCCCTCCCCAGTGTGGGTGGGCCTCATCCAATCAGTTAAGGCCTGAATAGAACTAAAAGCCAGACCCTGCTGCAAGTAAGGCTCCTCCTCAGGACTACTAACTGCGTGGAGACACAGCTCCTCCTGCCTTCCGGCTGGTGCCTACAGCATTGGCTCTCTGACTCTCCCACTTGCCGATTGCAGGTCCTGGGACTTCTCTGTCTCCATGATCACATGGGCCAACTCCTTATAAATCTCTTTCTATATGTACACACACACACACACACACACACACACACACACACAAACACACACACACACACAGTTTCTGCTGGCTCTGTTTTTCTGGAGGACCCTAACACATCTTTTAGGAAGCTGTTGGACTCTAGCAAACAGAAGACCCTTTTCTCATTTTTTTCTTTTATTCTTTTAAAAATGACCCTTCTCGTATCGTTGTAGAATAAAGCGTAAATAAATGGTCATGCTTCACATACATGATCCGAGTCAAACATTCACATCATTACTGTTCTATAAGAAACTTTCAAGGAACATTCTAAAATTCTTGAATCCTTTCCTGACCTCAGATAAGTGCATTTTACTGAAATTTGACTTGAGAAAGACATTAGCCTGGAAATGGGCAGCCCTCTCATGAGCTATTGATGGAATTGTTGAAGAAACACCGTTGCTCTGAGGTCAAGGGTGGAGTGGTCCAAGCAGACAGGTGCATAGAGCCTGGTGAGAAAGAAGCGCTATTGAGGGAATCTTAATTTATCCCTTATTCTGGGTTTTGCTCCAGGGGGGAAGAAGTTTAATTCAGCATAATCTGCAGTGAAAACTTAGTGGTGCCACTGAGTTGGGCCTTGGCTGATTTAAAAATAGAAAAATTGTTAAACCTAAGATTGGGGGTGGTCTTGTGCAGGATAAGCTGTACTTCTCAGGTGCTAAGGGGGTGGAGAGACAGCTCCAGGCTCTTGCGCCTGAGGGAATAGAGAAATAGGAGGTTCTGAGCAGCTACTGCAGAGGGAAAACTATGCCTAACTGACTTGAATATTATGAATCTGTACTCCTGTGACTTTTCATTTGTACACAATTCTACTCCAAGATGCTGTGCCACTCTAGCTCACTAGTTTGTGGCTTTTTATTTACTGACCTGTTGTGCCAGAAAGGACTGGGTGGGAGTCAGGCAGGGAAAGCCACGCCCACAGCTGGAGGGTGGACTATAGACTTGGAGGTCCCCTGGCTTCACAGACTTCATACACACATTTTAAGAGCTGTGTCCCAATGGTTTCTGAGGATCATTCTAGATTATATTTGCCAAGAGGTGCCTTCGCTTTGGGTTTTTAAAGAGAAGGGCATTAGGAGAAGAGACTTGTCCCTTCTGAACAGATTTCCTGGTCTTCGGGGCACAGTGAGGGGAGCAGAGCTTCCTTAGAAACTGGGCTCCCCTGTTTCATGTTGGGGTTAATATGGAAATACCGGGAGATCCCACCAGTAGATGCTGGATGGGCGCTGCCTGCAGACGGGAGCTTTGTTTCACACCCCCCTCGAGGTTTCCATCTCCACAGAATCTCCTTGTGACTGAGAAAGCACTTTGGGACCATGCTTGTCTACTCAGAGGAGAAGCCATGTAGGAAGCAGAGGGTTTGCTTGGGTGCCTCCTGGAGTGCTTCGGGGTCCCCAGGCACATGAGAGCATCTGAGCAAGGAGCAGGGCAGGACCCAGGGCAGGGTGATCAGTGACAACCACCAGTGCCCTTGGCTAGTGTTACTCCCTGACAGGCCCGTCACACCTCTGTGCCTTGCCCTGGTTAGTGGAGTCTGGGGTTTACGTGTAGAATGAGAGAATAGCATTCTAAAAGGAGACGGGGAAAGGGAACTAAGGACCCAGGTTTCCCAGAGCTCTTCTGAGAGCAGGGAGCACCTTGGCCTCCCTGTATATCTTGATCCATGTTCTCAGGCACTGGGTCTGCTCCTCCAGGCTGGCTGTTCCCCGCTCACAGACTCACAGTGTGTTTGGGGATAAAGGAACTTCTGAGATCATATAAACCAACGTTTGTTTCCTGATATGAGAGTCTTTGAACAATTATGTCTTGCAACATGTTGATAACTGTTATGCCAAGCAAAAGTGTGTGTGTGTGGGGGGGAGGTAATGTTTAAATTGGAAAAGGCTGAGATAAAAGAGTTAAAGAGATGGTTTACTGAAAGATAATTTACAGCTTTTAATTTACTATCATAGAGTTCAGTGTTTTTAAAGCATGTTTGTTCAAAACCTTCAATAAAAAAGACACCCCCCCCACATACACAACTTAAAGTTTCATGAGACAATATTTACACTTACTATATGTAATGGCCTCTGATATCTTTTATTCTAATTTATTTCTATTTGATTTTGTTTTTCCTCACCGAGGATATGTCTTTTGTTGATTTTACGGTAGAGACAGAGGAAGGGAGAGAGAGAGAAACATTTGGTCGGTTGCCTCCCACACATGCCTTCACATTTTGGTAAGAAGTTATATTGGCCTCATAAAACTAGTTAGAGCTAATGCACTATGAAATTCATTTATTAGATTCATAATTTTAAGTTTTCTTTCCCCAGTTCAAGAATTTTTTGATATGTTTATATAAGTTGCATTCTCTGCTGAAATTTTTCATTCTGTCATCCATTTTCTTGAACGTATTAATTACAGCTATTTAAAGTCCATTTGTAAAATGGATACGATTCTGTATCATCTGTGACTCTTTTCTACTATCTCATTTCCTTTTGTTTTTGTCTTTTAACATATCTGGTAATTTTCCTGTTTAGTACTAGACTTTGTGTATAAGCAATTAGAGAGGCTCTGAATGATGTTATCTTTCTGCAGAGTAGGTCATCGTACTCCTGGGCAGCCAACAAGAATAGAAATAGATCACATCAATCTAATCAGAGAATGAGTTCACAAAAGGCAAGATTTGCGATTGCAAAGCTACTTCCTGGGTCTTTCCCAGGCTGAGGAGCTAGCCCTTCAAAGGTGCTGACTGAGCATAATAAATGCTCCTCCCCCCCCATTTATTAAATGAATGAATAAGTGAAAGAATGCTAGGAATAAAGGTAAAGAGTAACCGTAATGGATAATTCAGAAAAATAAATATTTCCCAATATAAGTAGATTCAAGGAAAAGGGAGATGGAAGGTTAAAAAAATGACAAATGTTTGTGGACTGTGTTTAGTGGTACGAGCAGGATCAGACACTGGGAGCAGCCTTGAGGTATTTGTTGTTGGAGGAAGGGAGAGAGAGAGAGAGAGAGAGAGAGAGAGAGAGAGAGAGAGAGAGAGAAACATCAATGATGAGAGAGAATAATTGATTAGCTGCCTCTTACATGCCTCCTACTGGGGATTGAGCCTGCAACCTGGGCAGGTGCCCTTGACCGGAATCGAATCCAGGACCCTTCAGTAGCAATCTGACACTCTATCCACTGAGCCAAGCTAGCCAGGGCAGGCTTGAGGTATTTGTAATGGAGACCCATAGAGGGAGAAGGTAGGGCAGATTATGAGTTCTACTTTAAGTTAGGAAACATGGGGTCATTTAAGACAACTCTAGTGCAGACTTATGGTAGACAAGCAAAAATATGGTATATGGGTTGAGAGATCTAGGCTGGAGGAGGGAAGGATATGAAAGCTACGCGTTAGCCCACAGGTAACAGAATTTGCAAATTTCATAAAATTATATGTGTTTGGGGTGGCTAAATATCTAGCAAAAGATATTTAGACCAAATGAGAACAAGAATTAGAACTCAAAAGTTCTGCCTCTAGGTCTGACTTAAGTTTTCTCCGAAGTTCAAAGAGACTTTGAATGAACAAGTAGAAGATATTTGTTCATTTTTCTGGTAGGACACTCTCAAGGGGCTATACTTCCTAATTAGATTCTTTCTAATCCTGGACTACTAAGCAAAGTAATAGAGAACATATTATTTTATAAAAGAAATAAGCTTGATGGGTTCTTTAATACTCCCTAATAAGCTTCTGGCTATTTTTATGGTCTTGCATTGGTTAATCTACAATCCTGATCAGTTAAATTATTTTTGCATTTGTCTTACTGCATATATACATACGAATAAAATACATAATTCAGTCCCAGAGTAAGCAAGTATGTAGTCTGAGGACCATTCTGTTAGAAAATTACTAAACCACACAGATCTCTTTAGAAATCCATCATTTTCTATTGTGGGTCAGTACATATTTCTTGGGAGAAATATTCTAGATAATTTCAGAGATAGCTCAGGACTACCTTTTTGGGTGATGATAGAGCAGGACCCCCAGCATTTGTGGTTTCCACTGAGCCTCCAGCATGAATTATGGCATATGATCCAGGAGCCCTTTCGTATCCTAGAGTCTGTGATAGATGTTTCTAGTAGTCATGAAAATATTGAACAAACATCAAGGAAAGATGTTTTACAACCTGAAGCTAATGCAGAGGGTCGTTAACATTGTTATTAGAGACAGTACAAATGATTTAGCCAAGACCTTTGACAAGGGTATACACCTATCTGTGAATAACAGGTGTCTGTTTATTACTCATGTTATTAATTAGAAGAAGAATGAGGATGGGAGGTAGTGCTAAAGAGTGTCTAAATGGAGAGATCTTGAGTTAAGAGATTGCAATGACTCAGTCATAGATTGGATATTTAGCTGCCCAGTTCAGATAGTGGGCACAGGTACAACAAGAGACTAGCCTCAGGTCTCCTGTTACTCTACCTCCAAGCTTGAATTGCATCTCTCCCAGAATTCTACTTATTGCAAACTCTAGGAACAACTTACTTTATTTCTACTATTGTGACACAAGCTTACGACTATTTTGGGTGCCTGATGACAGCCTATGCTTTCCTGTTTCTTACTAGCACTATTACTGAGTTCTTTCTGGTCATATTGGGATAGTGTAACTACTACAGGAATCACTTGAGTCTCAGGTTGAATCTTGCTTTGGTAAAGTGAGTACAAAATGCTGGGTGATTACCAGGAAGTAATTTTTTTAAAGTAAAATAGTACTTTTTAGAAGACTATAAAGTTAACCAATTTACCCTAATCAACAACTTCAGGAACAAATCAAACAATATCAGAATGTTTGACAATTGAACAAGAAGAAAACACACACAATAACCATGTAATGCCTTTCTTAATTAACGTGTAACCCATTGACCCTCTTTGGAGCCTGTTCACAGCTAGGCTTTATATAAAGCTGTGCCCATACCATGTATGGAGCATGCATCCAGTTCTCATCGTCCTCCCGTTCCATCTCTTATTTATCTCACTCAGAGTTGGGAGGTTGAGTCAGTGTCCCTGTCTCTTTTTCTTGTCGATTATAGTTTCTTCATTCTTATAACACTGTAGCACATTCTTAAACCCGTCTTCCCACTTCTCTGTGGTTGGATGATTAGAAATATCAATAATAACCTTCATGTTTACTATAGGAACTTTTTGAATTTTTATTGTGATATGTCAGATGTATTTCCAACAGCTTTAAATGCATTATCTAATGTAATACCCATGAGAGTTCAGTTCAGCTTTTCTAGATGAAGATAGGAACTGGCTGTCCCCACAGTGAGTGTATGGCACAGCTGGGGTTGAGGCACAGCTAGTCTTTTCTCGGAATTTCCTGTAGTTAAACCCTCACACTTTGATGCACCTGCAAATCACCAGGGAACTCTGTTACAGTGCACACTCTGATTCTGGCATGTGGGGTGGGGCTAAAACTCTGCATTTTTATCAAGTTTCCTGGAGGAGATGTAGCTGGTCTTGAATCAACTCTGAGTGGCTAAGGCCAAGTCTGAATTCTTCCTTCCTTGAAAAAGGGGTGTGTGTGTGGGAGGGGGGTGGTGGAGGATGTTGAGGGTGAGAACATTTGCCTCACACCCTCTAAATTTTGCAAGTGTCTCCTCCACTCTATCCCGTTGCATTATTTGAATCCCAAGGGCAAATAAATTCGCTTTTTCCCCTTTTTCCTGTGCCTCCATTTCAACAGATGGCCCCTGTGGACAACCACAGGAAGGGCTTTCTCTGTTGTAGAGGGTCTAGTGCAGGCCACTGCCCCTCTGTTTTTTAGCAAACACCCCTGGATGATGAGTTGCTATTGGGTAAGAGCAAAACTTTTGATCTTCTTAGAAAGTCATTCCATTGTTTGCTTCAAAAATGTCCTGAGGCTGCCAGTTTCCCTAGTTGAGGCTTTAAACATATGATGGCCATTTATCTATTTTCAGTCCTTTCAAATTCCTTCTCATTCTTGTGATTTGGGACAGGGGAAGAGGGCAGCACCTGAATGGCCGGCACTTGCCATTCATTATCCAATACATCTCTATTAAGTCAAAGAATTTTCCCCCCAATTGTTTCTCTCCTTCTAGGGATAAAAACCCTTTCACCCATTATGCTTCTGATCATTTTGCTGCCCTTTTCGGAAACTTCACTTTGTTGGCTCTGCTTTCTTTGAGGCAAAGATGATCAAAGCAGCTCCAAGCATGACAGCAATTTTTACAATAAATAGCATTTTCTGGGTTATTTTTCATTCCCATTTTAATGCAGCTCACTCACCTTGCTTGTTCTTTAAACTGTCCCTGTGCATTTTCTGTGGCTTTATATCAAACAAAAAAGTCACTTCAGATTATATCAGAGTACTTGCCCCATCAAAATTCACCTTAATGTTGAGGTTGGAGAGATTCAGTAAATTGTGTTTTCCACAATGGTTTTTGTTATCTTTTCCTACCCCTCCACCCCCGAGTTTTTTGAGAGTAGAGTGGTCTTCCTTGGCCAGAAGTAAATTTGAGATTTGAGAATTTAGGAGTTTTTCAAACCTACATCAAATTATATCCATTTCCATTGATAACAGTGTTTCCCACAGCCTATGTTAATTCTCACTTTCTGCATCACCCCAACAAATAATCAGTCATCTATTGGTTGCGTTTATTTCTGCTTTCCCAACTCCACCTTGTTCTTGTTGAACTACTTGAATAATCGCCATGTAGGGAGCAATTGCTATCAATGGCTAACATTTACTTATGTGCAAGGCACATTTTAAGAATATCAAATGTTAACTCATTAGACCCTCTGTAGAACACTGTAGGTAGGTACAATCATTATTCTATTTTACAGATGAGAAAATCAAGGCACAGAGAGACCCAGTGACTTGGCCATGGTCACACAGCAAGTGAGCAGAGGAGGCACTCTGGATCTGGAGCTTGAACTTTTCCACACACTTCCTCCTTCCTGTGTAATAGGCAATGCATTCAATACTTTGTAGACATCACCTTATTTCAGTAGTAGCATGCCTCTTTTGAAGAACTCCATGTTTCCATTCCTCATTCAAAACCAACTGTATCACAGTCTTTTAGGAAGCCCTTGCTGATTAAAATGAAGGAGCAAGCAGAGCTCAGAGATTCTAGCTACAAACCATAAGGTTAATGGCATGTTTGTCACATGTGGGGTTTACGGGTTTACATTTTCAAGCTTCTATACTGACACTGGGCCTCTTGAGGGCAGGGTTGTTTGTCTGTGAATCGGATCTGTCATGCTCCCTGAGGAAGGTTTGGGCAGTCTTCTCTCAACAGTTCAGGAACTGACTCAAAGCCACATAGAATCTGAGAGGTGATGGGTTTGGAAGGTTGGTTGTGGAAACTCTAAATGAGCTCCATCCTCATGGCCAGTCCTCTGGCAGACTGCTCTGCATCAAGTTCTTTCTCCCTTCTCTACACTTTGGGAAATCCTAGCTTGTGCCTGGTAAATTCTGCAGCTCCTGCTGGCCAAACATTGCTGTTCTTAAGAGAGGAGAGAGCCCAATTCTGGTCTCCATGTGACAGTTGATTGTGCAGAGTTGAGGGTAGAGCTCACTCCTCTCCCCCCTCCAAATTCATTTTATGCCTACAATTCAGCACATTGACACCACAAGGATTAAGAGATTCCCATTGGTCCAGCCAAGAAATCAATTCTATTGACTTTGCCTCCTGTGACCTAGTACCCTGGCCCTCACAGTCTTCTTCCTATTCTGAAACTCTTTTAATATATATATATATATTATTGATTTTTTACAGAGAGGAAGGGAGAGGGATAGAGAGTTAGAAACATCGATGAGAGAGAAACATCGATCAGCTGCCTCCTGCACACCCCCCACTGGGGATGTGCCCGCAACCAAGGTACATGCCCTTGACCGGAACCGAACCCGGGACCTTTCAGTCCGCAGGCCGACGCTCTATCCACTGAGCCAAACCGGTTATGGCCTATTCTGAAACTCTTGTGGGTGACAAGGAAGGGTGCCAGACCCCAATAACCCACATCAAATTCCTGGTGGGTGTGGAGCTAGTAGAGACATCTCAGCTTACTCTGTCACACCGCAACAGGCCCCTTAGTGTCTAGGGCAGCCGTGGGCAAACTACGGCTCGCGGGGCCGGATCCGGCCCGTTTGAAATGGATAAAACTAAAAAAAAAAAAAAGACCGTACCCTTTTATGTAATGATGTTTACTTTGCATTTATATTAGTTCACACAAACACTCTATCCATGCTTTTGTTCCGGCCCTCCGGTCCAGTTTAAGAACCCATTGTGGCCCTCGAGTCAGAAAGTTTGCCCACCCCTGGTTTAGTGGGAAAATCTTAAATTGTAAGGTTGTCAGTTAATGAGATTTGACAGTTAAAATGCCGAACACAATGCATAAATATAGTAATCATCTCAATAAGTGTTGAGTTCTGCTCTTCATTGTTTCTTTAGTTTTCTATCCTGTTTCTTTTTCATCTTTCCACTAAACTGAGTCCAGAGAGTGGACACTATTGGCTATTGCATGGAAAGCAAAACTAAGGCGGAGAAAGACTTGCCTACACTAACAGCTGCAGCCATGGGCCCAGCACCTGGTCAGTATCCGTTGATTCAGAGCAGCCTTTATTCTCAGTGAAGTATATTCACTCTCCATGGTGGAAGTTGGGTTCTAGGAATCCAAATGCTAGTAGAGACTCGTGTCAATAAATGTTTAAAGTAAAGTAGCAATAATAATAATGGTACGTGCATCCGTGCAATGCATTTGTTTACTGGCCATGCTGTATAAAGTGTGCTTACAGATCATCGTCTTCCAAACGCACATCAGCTGAGTGCCACTGGCACAGTAGAAAATGGAATCACTAGGAACTCTTTCAGTTACAATACAGGTTTATTTTATGTTTTATTATAACAAAGATGTGGCAGAAGACAGTGGTTTCTGTTGGTTCAGCCACTCAGTGATATGAGGGCTCAAGCCAGCACGTCTGCAATTCTGTTTATCTCCTCGTGCTCATAAAATGGCTGCAGCATCGCCAAGAAACGAGTCCTGCATTCCAGGTAGGAAACACAGAGCAGCACTGGGCACTTCCTTTCTCGGGAGGAAACCCCCTCCTCACGTACACCTCACTGACTAAACTGAGATCAATGGCCACCCCTGGATTAGGAGCGGCCTCATGTTTCCTAAAATCCAAGGATCTCCTCTGATTCCTAAGCAAATGTGGGCTGAGCTTCTGCCTGTTAGCAAGGAGAACTGGCTTCTAGAAGGGCAGTAACAGTGTCTGACACACAAGGACTAGTTAGGCTAGTTGTGAAATGAATAAGTGTCAGGGCCTTTTCGTCCAGTTCCTAATGGAGGCACGTTGTCAAAATCTTTGCTCCTCTGCTTTCTTACCTGTAAATTAGATATAGTAACAGTCTATTCTATCATAAGGATGAAGCAGGGAAATATACACGTGCAGAGACGTTTTGAAGGTTATAAAGTGCTTTGAAAAAGCAAGTTATTATGTTTAGGGTATTTTTTTCATTTGGGGGGATATTAGAGAAGCATAAAACTGTCTCTTCCCTAATGGAAGTCATAACGGGGTAGGAAACCCAAGCTATTCAGATGCAAAATTTGAAATCATGTAAGGTTTAACTACCAGCTCAAGACAATCGCAAAGTTATTGCAAGTAGTATAAAGAGACAGTAAAATGTAATGGTTAAGGCTATGGGATTTGTAGGTGCACACACCTGAGTTTAAGTCCCAGTTCCAGCTAATGGCGGTTGTGTGATCCTGGGCAATGATTCACTGCTCATCGGAGTCTCACTTTTCTCATCTGTAACACAGAGAAAAGAATCCTTCCTCACAATGCTTTCCTAAGTGTTCAATCACATGAAATAATATAAACAAAATACTTCGCATAGAGGCATATGAGATGAACTCAATAACTAGTTAACTAACAAATAGTTAAGCAATCTACTAGAATGGTCTCTTCCTCCAACCCATCCTCCATTCCTTCTGGAACCAGATGCCCCCGTGTCCCTGGGAAATGAAGGCCTTTAACATATTGGAAAGGTCCTGAAAGTTCTCAGCCCTGACACAATCCCCCGAAGCTGCAGATTAACCTTTTTCCCAGGATGGTTATTGGCAATTTACCCTCAGTCTTTACTTCGTGTCTCTTAACTGCTTTCGGATTTGCGATGAGACTGAGCTTCCAGCCCTGAGGTTGCAAATGAACTCATTCCTCTCTTTGCCGGAATCTGGCCTCTTGTTACACTGAGTGAAAATGACTGAAACCCGATTTTCCCCTGGCCTGGAGGGGAAGAGGCAATGAGAGATGACAACATGTTAGGAGATCTAGCAGGAAAAGGGAGACCCCGCACGAATGCTCCCCTCCATCTTGTGTGCAGCTCCAGTTCTACCCCATGAATACAGTTCAGAACTTTAGGAGAAGAGGAAGAAGGTGGTCAAACTGCCTTGTGGATTTGGGGCATCATTTTTTTCTATCCTTTTTTAAAAGTTTTTATTTTATTGATTTTTAGAAAGAGAGGAAGGAAGAAAAAGAGAAATATCTGTCTTCTGCACGCTCCTTACGGGGGATCAAACCCGCAACCCGGGCATATTCCCTGACCTGGAATCGAAGGCACATTGGAGGCACATCAGGATGATGCCCAAGCAACTGAGCCACACCAGCCAGGGCAATTCTTTCTATCTTAAAAAAAACCATTATTTAACATGTGAAGTCTGTTATGTGGAGACCAGTCAGGGGCTGTTTTGGTTTGTCAGGAATATAAACAAGGATTGAACCGCCACAATAACATCCTATAATTTACATTCAATTGCAGGAGGGCTGGACGCAGGGAAAAGATTTTAACCCTTGGGTTAGAGAGAAGGCTGTGCAGACCTTCTCTGCTGTGAAACTGGAGAGAAGTTTTAGGTGATGTCTGTTGCTGTCATTCTCGGCATCCCTCGCCTGCAGCCACCGCACTTCCTAACCTTAGTGCATCTGCCCTCCCTACCTCCCGAGCCACACCGGCCAGATGGGCAAGAGGACAGCCCCTCAGATGTGTTGGATGGTGGGGTCTGCAGAAACCTGTGGCGATGGGGTTGGGATGGGCCAGTAGCCCTCTGAGGCTCATCACGATGCAACCCCCTCTCCCTGGTCCCAACAACTTGTTTATACAATTAAACTTTGGAGGATTGGATTTCCTGGCTTCCCTCTTGACCAGTGGTTCTCAACCTTGGCTGCACATTAGAATCGCCTGGGAATCTTTTTAAAATCCTGATTTCTGGGCCTCATCCTCCGGAACTTCTGTTTCTTTGTTACTGATGTTGTGGCCCCACCCCATAACAAAGAAACAGAATTTCCAGAGGATGAGGCCCAGACATCAGGATTTTAAAAAGATTCCCAGGTGATTTTAATGTGCAGCCAAGGTTGAGAACCACTGCTCTTGACGCTATTCTTTGCTGAGCCATCATCTATTTAACTGTTTGCACCTGCTCTTTCCCACGGATTTCCCCTCCAGCAAAGGCTGAAAACAACCTCAGCTCCTCAGAATCAAGCTCAAGCCCACTGCAGTGGGTGGTCACCTCTGCCCAGAAAGCTCAGGCGCTGCCAGCCACACAGCAACCTGAGCCTTAATGAGACCCTTGGACAAGGCTGCTGACCTGCCAGCTGCTCTCCTCAGGGGCCAGTTCCAGAATCATAGTAGCTGCTTCCACTCAGTCTCCCCTCTGTTGGCCTTTTCCCCCAAAGTTTGCTTTGTGACCAATCCACCTGAAACACAAATATCTTTCTCTTTATTTTTTTAAAGAACATATTTTATTGATTTTACAGAGAGGAAGGGAGAGGGATAGAGAGTTAGAAACATCGATGAGAGAGAAACATCAATCAGCTGCCTCCTGCATGCCCCCTACTGGGAATCGAGCCCACAACCGAGGTACATGCCCTTGACCATAATCCAATCCAGGACCCCTCAGTCCACGGGCCGACACTCTATCCACTGAGCCAAACAGGTTAGGGCAATAAGATCTTTGTCTACATCAGTGGTTCCCAAACTTATTTGGCCTACCGCCCCCTTTCCAGAAAAAATATTACTCAGCCCCTGGAAATTAATTATTTTAAAATTTTAATAGCAGTTACTCATCGCCCCCAAATGCACCTGTGGCCATCACCGCCCCCCTGGATCGCTGCAGCGCCCACCGGGGGGCGGTAGCACCCACTTTGGGAATCACTGGTCTACATGAACTTTCAGACACCATCTAGATCAGCTTCCCACGCTGGGACACCAAGCCCATGAAGGTGTGCAGCAGTGGCCTCCTGCACAGCTGATGGAGTAGACCTATAAGGGTTCAGATCCTGACTCTGCCACATACTGTGTCACGGGGCTCTTCCTCCTCGGAGCACCCAGCTCCTCATCTGCAGAGGGTGATAATAAAACCTCACAATGAGGTCACTGGAGTAACACACCCAGTACCATGCCTGGCATATGGCAAGTGACAATAAGTACCTATAATACTGTGATAATGATTCAGGGAGGCAAACCTCTATTTTTATAAAATCTTGTGCCTTCAAGTAGTGATACTTGACTGCAATTTGGAGCATAGTTTAAGATATGAAGAGCAACATGGATGCACTGTGAAGCAAAAGTAGGATACAACTTTCACATAATTTTTTAAGATAAAACAGGTGACTTCCAAAAACTTCCGCGCTTGTTGTGAGCTGCCTCGGGCCCCCCTCTGACAGCCTGAGGGTAGGAGCTCTCTTCTCTGCTGTTTGAAGTATTTCAAAGCCTTGAGTAATAAACAATAAAGCTGAAGTCTAAAAGGGAAGGATACAGGAGACATATCTGCGGGGAGCGATCAATGTGCCAGCCAACGATAGTTAATAAGGAGATTTAGATTGTTCTCGGCCCCATTCGCAATACATCTGCTTTTCCCGCATCAGCTGGGTCCACTCCTGCCTACCCAACAAATGCTCCCATCACAGCCCTGGAAAAAACACTGATCGAGCTGTAATCTGGAGTGGAGGCCAATTTGGAGGCGTTGTGGGTGAGATAATTTTCTGAAACTCTTTGCACCCCAGTTTTCTCATCTGGAAAATGGGTTTATAATTCTGACCTCAGAGAGCTGTAGGGGAACTAGAGCTTGCCACCAAGTTAGCTAGTATCTTTCCAGCCCTTCCCAGCATCACTCTTCCTGCCACCCTGGCCCCAGCCACCTCTACCTCTGACCCGGGACACTGCTCCCTCTTTCTGTGGTCCCTGCATTGCAGCCCCTGCCTCCACAAACCATAGAGCAGCCAGAACGGTCTTTGAAGAAATAGATCCCACCTAGAACACTGGGTGAAAGGAGCGAGAAAGCGGGCAAGTCAGTGATGGCGGAGCTCCCACCGCACACCTGATACCAATTTGGTGGACTCCATCCCCACCTCTGTCTGGGTCTGGCCTTGGAGGGATCCGTGGCAGTGGCTGACAGTCTTCCCTCTGCCCACAAACCTGCAGGGGAGCCCAGCCTCATCCGTGCCTTGTTCTTACTACACACAACTTGACTGGGAGAATCACATTAAAGCCAAGCGTGAGATTTGCATACCGGCGTTGGGCAAAGAACCATCTCCCTAAGCAGGAAATCGCACAGCTCATAGTTGCTGTAGGTATCCAAGGTGTCAGGCCTCTGCTACCCAGCGAGGCTGCAAACCAGCCTTTTCATCATAAAAGAATGAGCTGCCAATGATTTTCATAGCTTGATTAACGCTCTTCGGAGCAATCTCCATTGGGTGTAGAAGTGGAGCCCTAGGAAGATGGATGTTTCCTATTACTTGATGTAATGACTGTGAGGCCGGTAATGAAACCTTTACAGCCTGAGTTTACAGGGGAAAAACCAACAAACACAGATCAATACCTGAGTTATAGTTCCAATGCATTGATAAATGGGTGACAGGCTGCGGGCTGGCCTCACTTGGGGAAGGAGAGCAGGGAAGAGGGGTTGGCCACGTTGAGGGGGGAACTGGAGACAAGAAGAAAACAAAGAAAAAGGACAGAACTACAGTTTTGGACTAATGGGCCCCCAGGGCATGCTCACAAGGTCCTGGAATCTGGGAGTGGACTTGAAAGCAGGGAGACGCATACCCCGTTCTGTTGCCTCCAGAAAAGAGGACATGAAGGAACCAGCCGGAGGCGACCCCATTCGATTGTTGCACTCATCATGAAAATGAACAGCCCCTCACACCCCCATTCCCCCCTCCGCTACTTAAAACCTTGTCCCCACTGTATCTGTTCCTAGTTCTCATTAGGATTTTCCTGTGGCGACACAGACATCCTTCTGGTCCCGTGTCCTAGGATCAGCTCTCTGGCTCCACGTTGGTCTCTGTTCTTCAGAAGCAACCCTCCGGCAAGGTGACACCAGCTTCTGGCCGGGCAGCCAAGAAAGTCTCAGCTCTGACCGTGGCCCATTCATCTTCGCAGACAGTGTTCCCGGGCACGCCGTGAGGCGCAGGGTGGAAGTGCGCACTGGATGGGGGTGACAGTGGGACGACAACCCTCATTTTATTGTTTCTCAGAGTTATTAAAGGAAGAGATAATAACTGTCATTATTATAAATGTAAGAGGCCCCCACTATTTACATCGCCTGGGATAGCCCGTCACCGTAAACACTGGGGAAGCAATTACCAGCCCACAGACCATATTGATCTGTGTTTGTTTCTTTCCTTCTCGGAGACCGCCACCTGCTCTGAACCCTGGTTCATGGAGGTCACCCCTATGTCTTCATTGAAAGGCAAGTCATCGTTTGGGCCCGGCACCCCCCAAATCAGAACGCAGACCATTGCACGGAGTCTGGGGGCCTATTGTATAAGATGTGCACTTCCCGAGTAGAAATCCCACAGAAGCACTGCGGATAGAGTCTGAGCATGGAGCATCCGGGACCTGTGCTTCAAATACAAGGTATGGCACCACGGCTCCCCCGGAGCAGAGCTGGGGGCGAATTCTCTGGGGAGCACATTTCCCAGTTCTGCTGAGTCAGGAGGGGCAGGTGAGTCAGCAGTAGGCACTGGAAGTTTTTAAAATCACAGTTTACTCTGGATGGTGCAGTGGGGCCAGGACCCACGGACACAATTGGGTGTCTAACTAGGGCAGGGAAGGGACTGGGGACACGAGGCTCTGCCTCCTGATCACTGTTCACATCGGGCTATTTTATTTGTTTGAGGTCGATTTGGCCAATGCTCGGTGCCCAGGCTGCTCCCTGAGCGTTAGCTGCTTCTGGCTCCAAGCTCCAGGGCCCTGCCGTGGTCAGTGCCTGTCTCTGAACCCAAGGCTCCTCTTTTGCTTCCTGTGATGGTGCGGATTGCACACACATGCTCACTCCCCCATGATGTTAGTGCGGATTGCACACACGTGACCGCTCCCCCATGATGTTGGTGTGGAGTGCAGACACATGTCCTCTGCCCCGTGATGTTAGTGTGTAGTGCACACGCATGCCCGCTCCCCCGTGATGTTAGTGCGGAGTGCAAACACGTGCCCGCTCCTCCGTGATGTTAGTGTGGAGTGCAAACACATGCCCGCTCCTCCGTGATGTTAGTGTGGAGTGCAAACACATGCTCGCTCCCCCGTGGTGATAGTGTGGCGTGCACACACATGCCTATAGCAGAGACACCCACCCATGCACCTTGGCCCCTTCCTGCCTCCTGGAGCTGTGTAGGCCTGGCCGGGAAGGGGCCGAGGGGATGAGTTTACAGATGGGCTGGAAATGGGCTCCCAGCTCTGCGAGTGTGGAAGAATTATCACACCTCTGTGAGTCCCATTTTCCTTATCTCTCTCTTTTGGGGTAGAAATTCCTCTCTCTAGGCTTGTGTGAGAACCGAAGGACCAGGCACTGAAAGTGCCCACTAGTACAGGAGGAATACTTGATTGCTGAATAGCAAGATGCAGTCTTGAGTGCTGCTCTCTACACTAGAAGTTTTGGATTCCTAGCGCCCAAAGGGAAAGAGAACCAACACTGAACCCATGCTCTGGACTATACCAGATGCCTCCTTGTATGTCATTACATCACACCTTACAATGGTCCCCTGAGTTAAGTAGAATTAGCTCCATTTAACAGACGAAGAAACTGAAGTGCAGGGAGAATAAGGAACTTGCCCAGGGTTGATTGCAGATGGAGCTGGGACTCAGGAATCCTGGCTCTGCTTCCAAAGCCCTCGGCCTTTCCTTCTCACCAGGCTGCCTCCCAGGAGACTGACGGTTAATCAGGAAAGTGTCCAGACTGCACAAGTAGTAGAGTTCTTCCACAGTCCTGGGCATGGGACACGCGGTTGGGGAATCACATGGCACATGCCAGTGTGGCCACTGCCACCACCTCGCTGCGCAATAATGAGAAACACCTGCTGCAAAACAAAGCAAAGCAAAGACGGCCTCACTGTGGGCTGGGAATAGCTGCAATGAACAGCATCGTTCTGGCCAAAGCACACAGGCAGAACATGAAGGGACCACAAGGCACAGCAGGGCTGGGGCAGAGAAACCCAGGGGAGAGTGGTTCCTGAACATCTCTGGCCTTAGACCTGGTAAAGAAGAAAAATGAGCAAGGATCTGTTAAGCTTTTAATATGTGTCACACACAGCCCTCCATCCTCCCTATGCTGTCCTTTATTTGCCACTGAAAGTAATCCTGTGAGATGGCTCTTAACTCCCATTCTGCAATGGGGAGTTAGAGACTAGAGTTGAGAGCTAAGCAAAGGAAGGCAGCAGAAGTGGGCAAGGGCAGAGCCCAGAGGAACAAAGGGAGGGAGAGCTGTCACTATGCAGGTGCTAATTCTTCCTGGAGGTACTGCCCATCTCCCCAACCCCATTTCGCCAAGACTGCTCAACCTTTGAGAGTCAGATAAATCATCACTTCTCTGACGCCTTCCCCACCTCCGCTGTTAGGCCTTGTAATTGGAGGATCTGACATAATAAACCTAGCACACGGGCTGCACATTATGGATGGCAGACACATCAGTGACATTTAGACGAAAGGTCTAAGGCAGTGCTGCCCAACAGAACTCTGCAGTGGTGGAGAGGTGCCTTCATCTGTGCTACCCAGTGTAGTAGCCACTAGCCACATGTAGCTATGGCCATCGTAATGGACAGCACACGTCTGGAGCCCTGAGCTTTCTCCACTTTCACCATTGCTGCCATCAGCCCATTCATTAACCACGAGGACCTGTAGGGGGCAAAGAGACCCAGCTGATTCTATATTTTTGTGAATCCAGCCACACTCCTCAGAGCATGAAGTATCCTCTGGGAACTTTTGTTTTCATTAGGTATTGGTCCAGGATAGCCATCAGAATAACAACATTGAGGAACCCTGAAGATGCTAGTGGTTTATTTGAATATTAAGCATGGGGTAAGGTATTATGGGAAGCTGACTGTCCCTCAGGTGGTTCTGGGACACCGGACACAGCAGGGTCCTTCATTCTCTGACCGCTGTCCCTTCACTCCATCCCACCCCCATTTGGATCAGTTACATATTCCAGCAAGGAGAACTCTTTGTTCTCCTTTCTTTCCTATTCCAGCTCCCTTTTCCTCAGGAGCTGCAAAGGCACGTTTCCCTTCCAGGCTGGGCAACACAGATTCGCTAAATCAGGGAGCTGCCTGGAAAGGAATGCTTAGTGACTGATGGCCCCTGGTTGCTAGGCTGAGTGGCTGACTTCTGCACGGAGTGCTCGGGATTCTCCATGGAGTGGCTCAGAATGGAACAAATCATTTGGCTCAGAGTAATGGGTTTCTGTGCTATTAGTCGAGGCAGCTCTGTATCACGAAAAAAAGCATTTTTACTGGTTGTCAGGAGCTCTCTAGACCTGTTTCTATCGCTGCCCGCCCATCTGAAGAGCTGAGGCCTCTCAGGGCCTAAGTTTCCTAATTGATAGAATAAGGGCATTGGACCAGATCCCATGCTTGTCAAACTATATTCCTCAAAGGTCCTCATAGGAATGGTGGTGGGTGGGATGCTGGGATCCCACCTCTGCCTCCACTAGATTACCTATGCCTTTATCTCTTTTATTGGTGTACATCTCTGCATAAGAATTGGTTTGGAGAAAATATTTGGTGGCTAAAAATAATGCTTTGACTAGCTGATCCCTAAGGTGCCCCTTTAACTCTATAATTTTAAGGTAGCACCTGCTAATTGGATCTGATCATAAACCCAGGTCAGAGACTAACAGCTTGTGGTAAGGAGTCCTGAGGCTATATTTCAACTCATTTTAGCAATTTGCTCACTTATTTACATTTGACATTTGGGGTTAAATCTGTAGTTGTGTTGTGTGTGTGTGTGTGTGTGTGTGTGTGTGTGTGTGTGTGTATGAGCATTTTTTAAAAAATGAAGCTGAAGAATTCTTTCTTTTTAAAAAAATACATTTTATTGATTTTTTACAGAGAGGAAGGGAGAGAGATAGAGAGTTAGAAACATCGATCAGCTGCCTCCTGCACACCTCCTACCGGGGATGTGCCCGCAACCAAGGTACATGCCTTTGACCAGAATCAAACCTGGGACCGTTCAGTCTGCAGGCCGACACTCTATCCACTGAGCCAAACTGGTTAGGGCGAGCATTTTTTTAAGCTAATTCTCTGAGCTCTGGGGGACTGTAATGGGGGAATCTGTCTCTTGTCTCATTGCACCTCTTAGATGGCTGTAGAATGGTGGTCAGGTCTGTGAGAAAGACTGAGATTCTGCCTTTGCCCATTTCTTATGGAGAAATTCTTTGGGCAAAGAAATTTTTTGCCCATTTCTGATGCCTTTGCTCATTTCTTATGGGAGGGATTGCCACACAGGAAGTCAGAGCGACTTTAATGCACAGGTCACATGAGATTTTGTACCTCAGGCCCAACGTAATGACGCGTGAAGCACTCACTTGCTCCAGAAGGTCAATGGGAAGGATAGACTCAATGTCTTTGCCATAAATACTCATCCTATGTGCTGAAACTTCAGTTCACCTCTGCTATTTGGGTCTGTGCTCTGGGAATCACACTGGAAAACCTGCTTTTGGAGAGAGAGCTAGAGAACTCCCTGATCCCCAATGGTGTTTTAGTTTTTCTTTTCAATTCAACTTTATTGAGGTATAATTGGTCTACAATAAAACAGACTTGTTCAGTGTACAGTTGTACAATTTTGAGCAACATATTCCTGTGTAAATACCCCCTCAGTTAAGATACAGAGCATTCCCACCACCCATGATTCACTCTTACCCACTATGTCATATGGTTGGTAGGCCAGTGGAGCATTGTGGGTAAGAGTGAGTTGTGGGCTTTTGAAGATGCTCTATGTCTTGATTGGGTTTGGATACGTGAAATACATTTGTTAAAATCCATGCAACTAAAAATATGTGTCCAATTTACAGTTGAAAAAAATTGAAGCTTAGAAAGATTACATACATTTCGCAATGCCACACCCTTCTTAAGTGGTTCACTCTAGAGCTGGACCAAGGACCACTGGGGATTGCAATCCCATGTTCCATGGACCCTACTATTCTGCCTTCCTTCATCACCATACTTACAGATGGAGGTAATACAGGCCTGGAACTAGCAATCTGGTCTAACCTTCTCATTGTACAAATGAGACTTTGAGGGGTAAGATGATTTATGCAGCAAGTCAGTGGTGATATCCAGACCAGACCCCACACTCAGTATGTTCTCATTCCAGTGAAGATGCTAAGGACAATGATGTCAGTACCTTCATACCAATCGTACCTACAGGACCCCCCACACAAGCAGACCTCTATGTGTCTTATTTTATTACACTGACGATTCCTGTGCATGGGGCGTGTTTTTCTCAAACAGAACCAGACGTACAAGTGAAGCATGTGGGGATCTGATTAAAGTACAGATTCTGATTTAGAAAGCCTTGCAAATCCCAAAACATTTTGGAAGAATTCAAAAACAAAATTAAGTAGATTTAATTTAGACATTTTCTTCATTTTCCTCTCCCCCCTATAGATGAAACACACACACACACACACACACACACACACACACACACACACACAAACAGATGCAAGACCATGCATGCACAGACGCACATACCAGCTTTCATCACAGATCTCCGTGAGCTGCTGATAGCAACCTTAACTTGATCATCAAAAGCCTTGACTGTAAGACAAATTCCTGGACATGGATTGATTAGTCACGCCCACAAACCACAACTGAATGTTTGATCGGCTTACATTCTCTAGCTGGAATTAGACATCACAGGGTTGAGTATTTTGATTGACTTTGCATCTGGGTCGGTCCAAATTACAGGTCTCAGGGAATGGTTATGCTGTGCTAAGAGGTTTGCATCTTGTACTGCCAGAACTGCTTTTGGCTAGTGATTGATGGATAGATCCAAAATCAGATCCAATTGCTCATCCTTTCTGCTCAGAAGGATTTTGGATTAATTGATCTCTGTCCAAGCTCATCTGGGGAGGACAATGCTGCTACAATGGAGAGAGTGCCGCTTGGGGTCCTGCATTATGCTGCCTTTGTTTCTCCTGCCAACTCAGACCAAGGCTTTATCTGCAGCACTTTGGAAAGCAGGCAAGCATGATTCCCTGCCTCAGACAAACCTGATTCGCTGTTCCACTGCTCGTCCTTTGCTGGCATACTCATTTAGGCACATTGCAGGCGAACAGATGCGGGCTGACCCGGTTTGCTCTACTAGTACATGTGTTGTGAATCCAGTGAATTGTATATCAACTAATTTCATAATTTATTTATTAATGAGTTTAATTAAAATCCAGGCACTGCAGCTCTCCTTCAGAGCATCAGGGTTAGTGAGAAGCAGAACTTTGGAGAATGTCATTTTTCATATCCATGATCTTCCCCTGCCTAAAACTTACACTCTTGTTTTTCACGTGGAAAAGGAACTATCTCACGAATGGGAAAGTATGAGATAACAACAAGAACAAAAAAACCAAAGCATAGTGCCTTGCCAGTGTTTCTAAATGGTTAGCGTCGACCTATGAACCAGGAGGTCAGGGCACATGCCCGGGTTGCAGGCCTGATCCTCAGTAGGGGGCATGCAGGAGGCAGATGATCAATGATCCTCATTGATGTTTCTATCCCTCTCTCCCTTTCTCTTTCTGAAATCAATAAAAACATATTTTAAAAAAACTAGCTACATTACTAAAATACTAATAATTCTTTATATTCTGGTGTATAATATTAGGGAACAAATATTGACAGATCACACTGGTGCCACCAAATAGAATAGTTTGGAGAACACATATTTCCGGTTTAGAAGGAAGTCTAGGTTCAGGTTCAGGTTTTTCTTCCTGTGCCCTCAGCACCTCCTGCTAGAGGAACTCTTTATTGCCAAATGGTCAGGGCCCCATGAGGTCTCTGTTCAGTAGGCGAGATGCACTCTTACCCACGCTGGTCCCCAGAGCCTGGCCTTGCATTCTGGTTCCTTCAGTAAAAGTTGCATCTTGCCAGCTGCCAGCAGCAACAAGCAAAGGTTCAGTGTTGCTTCTTCCTGACAGTCTGCCCTAAGCAACTACCCCGTCAACATTACCCAACACAGCCCAAATCTGGGGCCAGGTCTCCTCACTGTTGGTCTTGTGTTCTTTCCCGCCATTCCAGGTTTCTTGTTAAATCCTGATAAATGATCCCAAATCAGGCATGTTGGGGTTAGGTTTGTGCTGAACTTCCTCTCAATTCCTATGAAGCAAGTAGCCAGCCTTGGTGCAGGACTTAAGGGGTTTTCCTTGGGCCTGTGAATAGAAATAGAATGATTTAAAAATAGAAAATATAAACATAAATAAACTCATAGAGCTGCAGCCTCCGTGGGTTTAAAAGAATGAATGTCATGTACCCAGAACAAAACTATCTTAAGCAGAATACATTTGCCTATTTATGCTGAGAGGAGGCTGAAACGAAGCTTGCAGGGTCTTGTGTCACCAGCATCATCTTTATGTTCTTAAATGACTAACAGAGAAAGGATTTGCCTTATTACAGGAGAAAGAGCCAAATATGTTTGCTTTCAAGTGTAGCAAAAAAAAAAAAAGAAAAGAAAAGAAATGCCTTTTCTCACTGTGGAACTTCATTTTGATTACTCGCCTAGAGAAGGAGAGGAGAAAAAAGTCGCCATGCCCACCCAAGCTCTCCCTCCCCCACTGTCTTTTATTTTTTATTGAAGCAAATGAGGCCAATTGTTAAAAATTTCTGTGCAGCCCTGACTGCCTCAATGGTGACTCTCACTGAGATTAATGCATTTAATTTACCTCTTTGGTATATCTGAGATGCTATTCGGCAGCCGTTGGGAGTCCCTGGCCCTATTTGCTGCTCCGTGCTGAGCAGCTCCCTGGCTCCCTACATTGGGTCGCTTTGGAGGGCTTTGGCTAAGCCAAGGAAGGGGCAGGGTGGGCCCTGCAGTTTCAAATCTGCCCCCTCTCCATAGGTGGTCATAGCTGAAAAAAAATGGAAAAAGTTGAAGTACAGGGTGAAATAAGCACAAAAATACCGTGTTTTCCATCTTCTCACGTATTCCATACTGTCTTCTCCTAAAGTATTCTCATCAGTAGAGAAGTCATTTCTATTCAAGGAAACATTTCCCATATGTGGGATGAATTAAGGGGACTAAATAGTTTTCTTTAGGGCTTAAATCATTGTTGGCTTTTTAATGTTAAGTATCAGCTTTGCCATCTCTCAGGACTAATGGAGGCAAAACTTCTCTTCTTTACTTTTCTTCAAATCTTTAGAGCAATCTATTTTATTTCACACACTGTGCTAGGTCAAGGGGCACACTCAGTCCAAGAGACACATGACCCTGCACTCCTTGGTCTCACCTGATGGAGAGGATCCATGTACACAAGCAATCACACAAAGATCTACTTACAGCTTTGATACATGTCATGGAAGAAACACTCAGCAGACCTGACCTAGGCTGGGGAATTTCAGGAAAATTTTCCTGAGAAAACATGGCTTATATGTTTGAAGGATGACTCAGAACGAAAAGGAATTATTTCAGAGTAGAACCCAGGCCCCTGCCTTCCAACCTACAACTCATTCCTGACAGGAGTCTGGTTATGTTGGGGTTGGTCCATTTTGCTGCATCTCCAGAACCTAAGCAGCTTTACAGCAAACACCCAGGAGCTCCCTGGGGGCAGAAACTGCCTCTTTGACCTTTTGGTCCCCAGTCTTCAGCGTGATGCCTTGTTCTGAGAGCTCAGTAGAATGAGATACTTTATTTTCGACTGAGCTCTCAGAACAAGGCATCATGCTCTACCTGCTCTCCTATCTCCAGAAAGGATAAGGGAACATTTAGCCCTTATTCTTTGGGCCCTCATTCCTTCACCCCCACAAGGAATATTTTCAGCAGGAAATTTCTCCAAAGCTTTACCCTTACAAGTTGAAAAATGAAGGTTTGGTCCCAGATTTCTTCAGACAACTTTATGTAGGGTCAAAATAGGGGGGAAATACTTTATGCTTCCCTACTCATGGATTGATTCTTCTCTCTACTCAGAAAAACCCTGAAGCAGTCACCTCAGAAGATGAAATTTAAGGGAACACCCTAGTTTCTCCCACAGAAGATAAGCAAACCTTTTAGGCCAATGCAAGTTCTCAAACACAATGTCCCACCTGCATCATGGCGTGGTGAGGATCCCTCCAATGGGCAAGAGCAAACGCAGCCTTAGAAAGAAAGGCAAGTCATGAATAACTCACATGGAATGTGGAGCTAATGTTTAAAAAGAATATGCATTCCTGTTGTAACACCAACTTCTAGTACAAATAGAAACTTGCTGTATGACACCAGGAGCCCTTTGCTTCTATGGAGCCTTGGTCATTTCAGTTCATAGTACAAGACCACTGCCATCCTGATCATCGTTTTCTGACTGTAAAAAACGGGTGAGGTACTTTGAAAGTGCCCGAGGAGGGTGCTCTCTGACACTGTTGTTGTTATTTGCATCTCTGTCAGAGAGACTGAACTGAAAATCGTGTCCCCTGGTCCTTCCTCAAAGTTCTTTAAGGACTTGACAGTGTGCCCTGGAGAAAACCATGTCCCTCTGCAAAACTCCACGGGCTTTGTTGTCAAGCAAGAATTGTCCCAGCTCCCTGCCATCCTAGTCCCCTGACTGCAGAGACAACCAGCTCCAAAGAGCAGAAGCATCATGTGGAGTGATGTGTGGGCCTCAGAAGGCTTCATCGCTCACTCCAAAACGTTGGCACGGAGTCAAGTTTTCTTACGTGACATTAAAAGCCTCATTCCAGTGAAGAAAACAAACAGATAAAGAGCACCAGCTAATGACTTTGGAAGGCCGGAGAGCAGCTGAAGTATTGTTTTTTTAAACGCAATAGATTTTAAACGGCATTTCCAATAATGAATAAGTCACCTAATTACTGCACTCTTTTAATTCTGAACACCTGTCCCAGTGATTCCCAATCCCCAGAGTGACTTTTATTTTGAACAATATTTATGATCATGAGTGTTATCGCATTAGATGGAGTCAGCTGGAGATAGACGCTGCCCTCATTGATGGCAGCGAGGCGCTGTAGATCAGTGAGAGTGTTTTCATATTTCCTCAGATGCCATGGCTGCTCTGAGTTGCCATCACTGATGGTCCCAGTGGACAATGATCTCACAACACCCTACAGAGTAAGATCACCTTAGGGTTCTCCCACGACTAGCCCCTCAAAGAATCCCTGAGTATTCCACATAGTGCTTGCTGGAGATAAACCTAAGAACAGCCCCACTTAGCATTGGAAGGCCGGTGCTTTGGGAAATGGGGTGAAGTGACTCTATCATTGCCCCATAGCTTTCCCCATTTGCTCCTGAGGAACTGTAGAGAAATTCCAGGCACACAAAGGGACAGTGACTCAGAGATGCCTTTGGAGCATCCCTTTTGCTCTTTAGACATGGCCCAGAGAGCAGACACCATATATTTCTACACTTGCCATGCCATCTCTAGCACTAGGCCTATTGCCCGCCCTCGCGAAGGATTTAACGTGGAAAAGTCACCAATATTTTTTAAATAGCTAGAGAGCAATGTATAAAAGAATATTGTTAGCCATTTATTCAGCACTTACAAATGCTTGCTATGCATTTTATGTACGATATCTGATATGCCAATTTCAAGACAGAAACCCTGCATTTAAGATAGCTCTCATGCTAGCTATAGGGAGGTGGCCATGCAAGCTAATAATTTAGATAAGGATGATAATAATAATTAGCATTCTAAGGACTTGGTGAATATTGAGCTATTCAGTCCTCACCACAACATCCTTTTTATAGACAAGAATGCTAAGATAGAAATAACTTGTCCAAGGACACAAAGACACTAAGTGGTAGATGTGGGACTGGAACCCATGAAGTTGGTGTCCGGATTCCATGCCCCTGATCACTGCACCCCACAGCTTCCCACAGAGATGGGCAACAGGATAAAATAACTACCATTTTGTCATGCTTACACTGCAGGCTGACCAATGTGACAAGCATTTAACGCATGCTATATGATTTAATGTTTAGAGCTACCCAGTCAGGTGGTCAGGACCCACAGTTGTAAGAAATAGACAAGTAAAAAGAGAAATTTAACACAAGTAGCTTGTACAATCAAACAAATCAGGGCAGATCCCAGGACCACAGTGACCAGAACCAGAGATGTGAACATTGGCAGGGCTCTCTCATCCTCTCTCCCACTTTGTCTGCCTCCCTCCTTCCTCCCTCCCCCTCTCCCTTCTGCCCCCCGCTCCTCTCTGCTCGCTTTCTTGCCTCTTCTCTGCTCTGCTCTCCACATCAGCTTCACTCTTACCTACTAGACACCAGCTTTGTTCACATGCTGGAGGCAAAGAAACCTGGAACATTTGACTTACATCTTCACACCTTTATCATCAGAGTAAAAGTTTCCTCCCCAGCTCTAAGAAATTTCTTAATAAAAACTTTGGCTTGTCTTCTATCAAGTGCCTACTCTTAGACTCAACACTAAGACTAGCAAAGAAAAGTCATTGGAAAGTGGCTGTGCCCATTCAGACCACACCTGAGACTGGGAGGTGTGGGGAATGAGTGTTTTCTTAAAAGAAGGGGTGAAGAGGAGCAGCATGGCCACTGAGAAAATCATTATAAACTTAACAGCCAGCCTAATGCATGTTTATGAGGTGTAGATTTGTTGATACCCTTTTGTGCAGATGAGAAATTGGGATTGAGGGAGGTTAAGAAACTTTCTCAAAGCCTCATCTATTGTTCATGAGATATTTGAAAAAGGGGGATGTATAATCAGGCTCCGTGGGATGTGATTTAGACGCTATCATTAGGGGTTGAGCTGTTGGCTCAAGGGAGAGAGAGTGCTTACCCTGCTTATTGAAGAAAGAACAAAACTTGGGAAGGCAGCAAGAAAGTCATCCCAGATAGAGCCAACAGCAGGCACAAGCAAGAACTAGGTTAACATGAAGTCATTAAGTCTCAATGAGGTGGAGGTTTTAGCCTGAGTCAGAATAACATGAGGATTGAGTCACCTCACAGAGTCCCAGGAGCAATGGGTTCCTTGTACCCAGCCCACAAATGGGGCCTCATGGTTGGCCCCACAGGGATTTGCTGAGACTTTTCTGTAGAGTTCATGGCTGTGGCTGGATGGTCAGACTTCCCTCCAAGGCACAGCTTGTGTTCTTGAGGTTAAGCCATCACTGGGACATGATGAATATACTTTTGTTCATACCTGGAGACCACAGTCTCAGCCCACAACCTTCAAAATCTGAAAATGAAAAAGCCAGGATGTGCAATTGAACCATGCCCAGCAGAGTCTATGACTGAGCCTTGTACCAGCAAGTTAGGCCCAAGCCTGTCTGGAAATGAGAACTTCTCAGGACCCTGGGGTAGTGCCTCTCCTCCCTGCATTCATTCCATCCTGTCTTCTTTTTCTTAATCAGCATCTTCACCTTCTCTCCCCTGTCTTCTCTGGTCATACCTCCATTCATGCTTCTTGGCTTTTGTTCCTTCTGGTAGGGAGCCAGTCATCCCCCCATAGTCAGACACTATCTTCTAGCTCTTTCTGCCCAGTGGGCTGGAATCCTAAACTTTCTCTAATCCTCTCTTGTGAATTTAACTCCAGTGACAAAATTCCTAGGGCGTCCCTGAAGGAAGGTTCCCAGAATTTGGTCTTTTTCCACTTGGCTGCTTCTACTTCAGGGAAGAGGAACAATTCACTTATTGGTATGTTGCTAGTTTGTACCCCTGCTTTGCCATCAGTAGAGGGCATCTCAACTTAAACATTAAGAAAGGGAGCTTTCTGAATGATCCCATAGAAATCTGTCATGTCTTATAATCTTGTTTAGGATAAAGAGAGGGGTTGCCTTTTAAGCACAAGAGAGAGGAATCAGGGAAAAAAATGGCACAAAGCCTAAGAATGCTAAATTTGAAGCTTGTGCCTTTATTTATTATGCCTCATTGAGAAGAACTTTTCTAAGACATGTGAGTGTGCGTGCGCATCTACCAATACTTTCTTGATTTCTTTTTATGTTACAGAGGTTTCCTGGTTCTTTTATATGAAGTCAGAAACCGAGTTTGCTGTTGGGCTTTGACCTAGGAGACACTTACAGGCCGTGATGTGGTTCTGAGAGGTTACTGCTCTCCTGTGTTGAAAGCATATTTGTACATTTTGACTAAATGGGCAGATAATTTTTAGAGAAATTTCAAACCTGGATGGCAAGAATTGTTGCTCTCTGGAGGTGGGACTGGCTTTTCTCTGAGTTATTTTAATTCACTTAGCAATTACTTCATTAAAATGAAGATAGACCTAGAGAAAGATATTCTTCTAATAGTTCATAACATTTGTTGAGAGTTTCCTCTTTGTAGGTTTCAAGTTAGCCTGAGGAGAATGACGATAATAGTTGAAAGTTCCTGTCCTAAGGAATTTGGATTTAAGGAGAAAGTCTCTCTGTTTTTTATTGTCTCAGACTCTCCTCCTTCCTCCTTTCCTCTCTCTCTCTGTCTTACCCTAACCCTCTTTCTCTCTCTCTCACCCAAGTGAATACACATACACATTCATACACTATAGAAACACTTAGAAACCCACATGCAAGCAGCTATGAAATAGAATTCAAATGAGTGTACACTTTTGAAGCATGCTGGGATATTCATTGAGACTTCTTGGATAAGGAGGTAAATAAAAAAGATATTCTTAAAGTATATATCTTATAGATATTTGTTTTTTCAACTTGAATTAGATACTGATTTTATCATTGCAGAAGATGGTTCATAATTTAAAATCATTTACCAAGCCCTACTAATTTTCTCTCTTAGGGAGCGCTAGAATTCTTTCTTTAATCCCTACCACTATTTCCCTAATTTACCCACCTATTGCTTCTCATCCAGATTAGCAAAACAGACCTCTCGCTGATCCCCCTGTCTGTTCATTGTTCCCAAATCCAACCACAGCACAGAAGGAGCCTTGTAAAATAAATATCTGATATTACTCCCAGACTAAAATTACCACTCACCCCTTCCCCACACTGCCTACAGGGAAATCCAAGATGCTTCATTTGGCTTCTAAAACCTTCATAATCTGGCCCCTCCCTATCTGTTAACTCTCATCTCCCAGCATGCCTTTCTTTGGAATGTATGCTGCAGGAATGTAAGGCCACTCCCCATTGAAACACAGACTTAGTGTCCATGCCACACCTCATCTAGGGGTCTCTCTTCTCTACGGCCTTAGCTGCAGTGCCTTTAAAACTTGCTCTTCACCGGGCTACTCCCTCCGGCCCTGAAAAACACATCTGAGGCTTTGCTGTCTTCAAGAATTCTCTTTAATCACCCGTTTACTGTGTTGGTACTCTGTGCTATTGTAGTTCACCAAATGCATGACAGGTTGCTGCTCCCACTCTTGCCATTTGGGATGTTAAGGGTAGTCTCATGCTTAGCCAGCTCTGTATCCAGGGCTCCCAGCCCAGTACTTGGTACAGACAGTTTGTTTGGATTCATTCACGTCTCAATAATTTGTTGATCCCAGAACCCCACCCCCCCTCGCCCCATGCAAAATTGCAATGCCCCTGACACTTTCTCCCACCTTCCCTGTGTCATGTCTCTCCTTAGCCCTTCTCACCATTAACATCTAACTTATTTTATTTTTTCTTCCTTACTGTCTCTCTGTGTTAGCAGTGGTGGTTTTGTTTCCAGCTCTATCCCTAAATCTTAGAATAATACCTGGAATACAGCAGGTATTCAATGAATCTTCCTTGTTGAATAAATAAGTAAACCAACGAATTGATTCTATGGAGAGGTGGATGAAGGGGAATGGAAAAAGAGAATGGCTGTTGCCCTGTGAAGGTCTGTGTGGAGGGTGTTGTGACCAAGAGCACAGGATAGGAGGGAATTGGGAGGTGGCAATGAGGTCTGCAATGGGATACAAATATTGTTCAGTCAAAATCCACTAAGTGTCCCAGGCCAGTGTGGCTCAGTTGGTTGGGCACCATCCCATGCACCATAAGGTTACCGGTTCATTCCAGGCCAGGCAGTCTGGGTTGCAGACTTGATCTTCCAGTCGGGAGTGTGCAGGAGGCAGCCATTTACTAACTTTTAATCTTAAGTAAAGTACAAAATGTCTTTTCAATATCTGTCTTATCTGAAAATGGGGATACTATATATTTGGAGGGTCTTGAAAATAACTCATTAGAATAATTAGGATAGTATAGGGCAGCACTTAATGTGAATTGTTATTGTTAAAAGTATCATAAATTAACCCTGGACTCTTGACACTGAATAAAAGACAAATACACAATTGGAAAAGAAACATATGGAAAGAGGAGTGTAAGTTGTTTTGTTGCATGTTTGCACTCCCCTGGCCTTGGCTGTTAGACACATGGGTGACCCAGCGAGCAGGACACTGGCAGCAGCGCCCACTTCCCTCTCAGCTGGGGCTGGGCCAGCTGTGACCATCCTGGTGCTGCCAGGTGAATTATATGGAGTCAACCGGCATTCTAGCCGGTCTCGTCCCTTCAGTCTCACCTTCAATAGAAGTCCAGTGAACTCGGCAAGGTCGTTCTTATTTTTTGTTAAAAATATCAACTCTTCCCCCAATCCTTGGATGACTCTCTACATAAGAGGCCAAGGAGAGGAGGCCAGGCAAGGAGATCAGATGTCCTCTGTCAGGTCCCACAGTCTCGGGATGGGAGATGGGGAGCCAGTACGCCCACCCGCATCTCCTTCCTGGGAGCATCTGTAGAAAGTAAACAAAGAATTCGGCTCTAGGGACTCCTTAAGCCATGCTCCCTGGAAACCGGCTTCACTCAAACTGTTTAATTAACGTGCTCCCACCTTCCTAAAAATAGAAAAAAAAAATCAATCCACACTAAATGGTTGCAATCCTCAGATCAAAGTCATTTTAAACACGGATGTGTCAGCTTCAGCCCCTCTCGTGCTCTCTAAGGGCCACAGCGAAGGCTGTGCACGGGCTCTCCAGCAGGGGACCACTGTGTCCTGTGTGTTAAGTGGTCACCTGTAGGAGTTATACGGTGTCGCCACGGTCTCGCCCATTTCAAGTGCAGGTTAGCAGCTGGATTTGTCAAAAGGGGGACTATTTCCTACTTCCAAACCTTTGCTCCTTTATCGCTGGTGATGGGACTCTTTGCTCAGCTTAACAATTTGGGGGTAAGAAAGAAGTATGAGTCCAATAAGCACAATTATTTCCCATTATGGGCCTCAGGGCCTTTGCATATATGTCCTCGCCTTGGAATACTCTTACTCTACCTGCATCTTCATGCCTGGCTCCCTCGGCAACTCTAGATCTTTATTCAAACATCACTTTCTCAGTGAGCTTCCGCTGATCCAACATTTCAACATTTCCCAGACACCAAGTGCTTTAGCCCACTCTCTGATTCATTTGTGTTCCTTACCACTGAGCACTTTCTAAGATGCAGATGTTTAGCTGATGTAACTCATTGATTATCTTCGTCCCTCCCCAGGAGGTGGAAAACAGAGATTGCCATCTACCTGGGGCTCTGACATATCTCAGGCTTCCAGTGCTGGGCGTCAGGAGGAGCTCAGTTAACGTCTGTTGCAAGAGAGGCAACAGTTAAGAATCTGGTCTTTATAGGAGTCACCAGGTCATGAAGCGAGCTCCACCACTCACTAGCTCTTGACCTTGGGCAATGCTTCACTTAGCCCGTCTGTGCCTTGGCCGCTTAATCTGTAAAATAGGAATGATGGTACTAGTATCTGCTCACAAAGTCGTTCTGAATACTAAGTATGCTAATAGGTAAGATCTCTACACAGAGCTTGACACCGGATGTGTGCTTTGAAAGTGTCCGTTGTGACTGTTGCTATTAACAATGACACCCAACAATTATTAAGCACTTACTATGTGCTGGGAACCGACCGCGCTGACTGTTGAACTTCCATCGAGTGGGCTAATGTGTATAAAGTGCTTAGAATGGTACTTGGCACATATTAAGTGCATAATAAATACCAGTTTTCATTTTATTTTATCTCCTTTATTACACAAACCGCACAGTGCGGCAGCTGTGAGTATTCTGATTGAACCTGGAGAGGTTACTGAACTCCCCCGGAGCCAGCCTGTGGGGAAAGGTGTGGGTCTAGAGGCGCCTGCCACCCACTGCAGGGCATCCGTCAGGGAGCCGCTGACCTGCCTCAGTCGTATTTCCACTCACAAATGTTATCTTTTGCTTCTAGGCTGGGTTCTTCTGGCCTAGTCATTAGCTTTAAAGACTTGCGAGGGGAAATTCTGAGACTCTATGGATCACCACCCCTGCTATAGATCAAATTCAATCCACACCTATTCTCTCCTTTTTAATAGCGCGCTATGTGCAATTTATCACACGGAGCCTGTTGATTGAAATTGTTTAAATTGCCTCCGTGCAGACTATAAAAATCCGGAGCATAAAGTTCCAACCCGACCTGGTTTGGGAACCCAGGCGGTGGCTTTTCCCTGAGGGCTTTCAGTGTGTTTGCTGCCCTATAAAACCCAATTTCCTCACCATCCTTTCTGCAGCGACCGCAGCCTGGCAGAGCCCAGGCTGGCTTCCCTCGGAGCCCAGGCTGGCAGGGTGGGGAGGCAGCCACTGCAGCCACGGGAAGTGGGGACAGTCAGCAACAAGCCGACACCATCTTAAGATCTTAGGGTCAAGAAGAATGCTCAGAACTGAAGACAGAAGGGGATGGGGGGGGTGTTGGACAGTGAGCAGGAGAGCTGGGCCATCACAGGGTTGAGTAGCAGCCCCTCCTCCAGGAATAGCCCCACTGGGAGGGTTTGGGTTCTTTTTGATTCATGGACTGAAATCCTTTTTGGCCCCAGCGGGGCAGAGTGTCCCTGCCAGGGTCATTGCTGCAGTTGAGAAAACGGAACCCTGGATCTGTAGCCACAGGGTCCAGAGCTTGTCCCCGGAGGATTCTGGGACACGAGTGGCAGGAGAGCCCTTGGCATGGGGCGGCCTTCCAATGAGACTCTGCACTGTGCCAACATCAAACGCAGCGAGAGAGGAGCTGTTCAGAAGGGGCCATTGCAGAAGTCACCACAGGCAGGACGGGGGCTGGGGGAGATGTAAAGGAGAGAGTCCAATCATGAGGCACTGGAGGAACAGCAAACATGGAGCTTGATGGGCTCTATTAATAGAAGAGATGGCACCGCCAACCAACGCAGCGGCTGCAGGGATGAGAGACAGACAGACAGGGACGGAGAGGGCTGGCCAGAGAGAACACAGGGGACCAGAAGAGAGGCAGAAGGGAGAAGAGACCTCATTAAACTCATGGAGATGATGATATTGCAAGGAAGGCTTTCCTCACTGGGAGGCCGCGGTCCAGACAGGTGTTGGCCGACAGCAGCCTGAGCTCTGTTAACAGAAAATCATTCAAACCTGTAAAGAATTTTTGTGAGTTTATTTCAGCCAAACTGTTGACAATTGCCGGGAAGCAGAATCTCAACGTTTTGGGATAATGCTCCGGAGAATGGCAGTTTTTCGTCTTGTTTTATACATTGCAATCTAAGGAGGAGACATAAGTGGGTTACAGGAAATCCACTGGCGGTAGATTAGGGAGGTGGGAGAAAGCAAAAAGGAGGTTGGAAACCTTTGGGATTGGATGAAAAGGAAAATGATAGACACATACTTCTTTTACCCAGGAGGGTGCAGGATAGTTAACAGTCAACAAGTAACAGGATAACAATAACAGTGAAGGACTTGAGGTCTCTGTCCTGGCGCCCAGGTGCATTTGGTTGTGCCTGAGGGGTCCAGAAAAGGGAAGTTACAAGTTACCCTGACATTTCACAGGCATATTATCTTAGATGCAAAAAGACAATAGGTCCAGTTAAGGTAACGAGAGAAGATGCTGGCCTAGGACTTGACTACCCTTAAAACTGCTTTTAGATAAAGTTTTAATTTCAGGCCATCCTTTGTGGTTACTTTAGGTCTTTGAGTTTGCAGAACTGCCATGCAGGCCTTCCCTGAGCTACTCAGGTTAGCATGTGGCCTTTTTTTTCCATCCATAGCTCTTTGATTGCTGCCTCTTCTGTCAGGAACAAAGTTAACTGCATGCCAACAGGGGCACCCCTGAGCAAAGGCGTGCGGATGGCATGACCATCTTTAGGAGCTGTGATTAGGCCCTCCCTGCCCCCACATAAGCTCCAGAGCCTTCTCCTGTTGTCCCTTTAATATTTACTCAAAATATTCAAATTCCGCACCACTCCTGGGAGGTAAACCACTAGGGAACCTCCGGAGGGAAGCTCTTTAACAGCGTAGGAAAGTGGGTGCGTCTAGTTGTCTTCTCTGTAGGCGCATCAGAGCCTGCTCCGCTGCCTCATGGAGGACACGTGCAACTTCCAGGCAGGAGGACTGCTGATGTCCCTTCTGCAGGACACAACCTAGGAATGGGGGCAGGGCACATAGTGGGGATCCCTGCAGCCTAAGGAGAGCGTGTGGGTGTGCCAGGAGGAGAAAGTGCCAGGCATGAGCTGGGAGAGAGACCCAGCAATATGAGAAAATAGGCTGGACCTCAGAAATGCAATGTGGTGGCCCTAAGGCAAGCTGTGGACCAGAGCCACCTCCAGTCCTCTTGTTGCAGAAAACCCCAGAAAAACCAAGCGACGCTTTGAAGAAGTGGAAAGACACTGTTTTAATTACACCGGTGGACTCTGGGAAATAATTTCCAGATCAGAGTGAAGCAGCACGTGGAAGGCTTTACTTTTTATAACCTTCGGGGTCTTTGTCTGCAGATATGCCCCCTGTCCCCCCTTCATGGCCCTGCAGGAAGACCCCCAGTGTTGATTATCTGTCCTGGCACCAGTGATAATGGCTCTCCCCCTCCCCCAGGGAAGTTCATTGTTCCTGACATGCCTTACAAGACCAGTTTCCTCCTCACTCTCATCTTCTCCTCCCCTCTCTGTCTCCTGTCATGGCCCAGGAGCCCGCCTTTCTCGCAGGCCATTTCCAGCCCGTCTCTTCTGTCCTCTCTGCTCAGGATGGAATCTCAGCCCTCCCAGACATTTTCTTCGAAGAGAAAGTAATTCGTTATTCTGGTGACTCTTAGACCACAATCATAAAATACCAGAGGGAAGCACAACCAGCAGCCAGCCTCACACAGATGTTCTCTTGCCTAAAAAACATGCCTCCCAAGTTGTGCATCGTAAAACTAAACAGTAAACACTCTTGTATCATATCATTGTCACCTGTGTGTTGGCAACACTGGGTGTCACAGGATTCTTCATGTTCTCTTCATTCTTTCTGTTTCCTCTTCTCATACTGGAACAGGAAAAGAAGAGGAGAAGGGGGAACAGCTGGGAAAAGAAGGGGTAACAAGAGGCAGAGGGTAAAAGAGGAAAAGGAAGAGAGAAGAAAAGAGAGAGGAGAGGAGGAAGGGGAGGAGCTGTGGGCAGGGCTCTGGAAATGTCTATTAATGTAAATTGAAATGTTGAAATCGGACGCCCTGTCAATATTTGTTAAACTGTGACTTTTTCCTTTTAAATAGAAAGGAGAAATACTGCAAAGGTGGCAGGGAGGGAGCCAAAGGCAACTTTTGTTTTACTCATGAGATTAAGACCATTTTCTGTTTTGGGCAAATGAGATTCTCTTTGAGAGTAAAGAGGCTGCGGGAGTGGGAGGCTTTACGTATTCTCTAAGCAGAGGAGAAAGAAAGAGAATCCCAGAATCAGAAACTGTGGCGTAATCAGTTCGGTCTAATGCTTTTCCTGCATCGGAGGGATTACACCTAAGCCACTTACACGGGCGTCTGTGGGCTCAGTGGGTCCCACTTCTATTAACATCTGCCTGGAGGAAGCACACCGAGCTTTCTTTAAGGAGGAGAGAGAAGAGAGCTGGGGATAGTCCTAGTCTAGCCTAAATGATACTAGTTCTGCTAATCACTCAGGGAAGCAGTGTGTTTGCCATCTAATTTCATCCCAAACACCCTAAACGGAAAATAAAGTGCTGTTTAACAGGCAGGCGAAGATGTCATTTCATTCTGCTGAATGTTCTAGTAGCAACTACTAATTATTTCAATGTATTTTTTTCCTGTAATTATTTGAAACAGACTATTCAGAGCTCCCCATTAACTGCAAAAAATATTTCGGCATCTTACAAAAATTCAATAGTATAAATTTAAATCGCTTCTCCCCTCCTTTCTTCGATTTGCCGGGATACAGCTGCGGGAGGTTGAGGGAGGAAACACATATTGTGCAAACAGAAAGAACAATGAAGAAAAAGGAAAGGAATCCCATCCCCCCAACCCCCAAACCCCCACCCCCCTTTACACTTCTGGGTCCCTTTCAGGATGCAGCCAATTTTCTCCTGGTTCTTGTGGCCGTTTTAGAGCAAATCCCCTGGATGCGCTGGTACTTTCTGATGCTGGGACAGTAGACACAGGGAGCAGAGCTGACTAAGCAGGGCGTGGAGAGGAATCCTGTCACCTCCTTTGGCCACGTGCAAATTGACCTTCTCACAGAACCACGCCCCATGCCCATTGCTATTGTTTGGAAGAATGAAGAAGGACCCAGCCTCACTGTAACCCTGCAGCCACCAGGGTTAGAGGATCCAGCAGGTATGTTTCCCTGAAGAGTATTCCTTCTTCTTCCCATGAGATCGCCACCCTGCTGGCCACATCACAGCCACAACCCAGCAATGACACAGGAACAAGGGGGAGCTGAGCTCCCACCATGCTCTGCGTGGTCACACACGTCACCTCTGAAAAAGCAGCAGAACTGAGAGACCCTGGTTGACGGTCTACCTTCTTCCTTTGACCCTCCTGCGGCATCAACCACAGGAACAGTAGTGGGTCAGTAGCAGGTGACATTGATGACAACAGCAGTTTCACTCACGCACTGGTGCCGGGTTCTGTTCTGCTGAGTGTACTCATTGTGCATGAATCCACAGGCCTTCGTTAAACACTACAGAGCTTCTAGCAAGTATTGCCTAGCGCGCTTGTCATTTTGTGACACCCTTTCAGGTACATTCAGCCACGTGGGATGACTGTTGGCGCTGCTCTGAGGAGTGGCTTGGGTGGGAGCAGGCTGGGGCTGGGCTCTGCAGGATTGGCTTCAACTCAGGTCGCCTTCTTGCTTAGCTGTCCCTTCTCGGTCCTGCTCTTTCACCCCTGACAGGTCTGCTGGGAGCACTTCTTAATCACTTGCACGTGATACAAACAGAAAACAAAATGGAACATATTTTTGCAACCATGCGGCCTAATCGCTAGCTCTGTGGCAGGAATCAAGGAATGGGGGCAGAAGCTACAGAAAATGTGAACTATTGTTTTCCGAAGTTGAAGAGTCCCCGCTTTCATGTTACATATTCTAACTCCCATTTAATCTTCTTGGGAATACCTGAAAGGCAATCTCAATTAGGCACAAATTAATCAAATAGTACTTATTTGATAAAATAGGGAGCTTCCCAAGGAATGATCAATTGACGAAGAAAGAATTCCAAGAAGAGGTAAGTCCTACCTGGATGGTACAGAAGCCCAGGACTCAACTGCGGGGAGTCCTTTGGACCCATAGTCCTTACAGCAAGGCTTCTCTAGGAATTTTCCCACCAGGAAGTAAAATTAGAAAGTAGGACCAGCCCTAGCTGGTTTAGCTCAGTGGATAGAGTGTTGGCCTGAGGACTGAAGGGTCCTGGGTTCAATTCCTGTCAAGGGCACATGCCTGGGTTGTAGGCTCAATCCCCAGTAAGGAGCATGCAGGAGGCAGCTAATCAATGATTCTCATCACTGATGTTTCTCTCTCCTTCTCCCTTCCTCTCTGAAATCAATAAAAATATATATATATTTTAGCCCTGACCGGTTTGGCTCAGTGGATGGAGCGTCGGCCTGTGGACTGAAAGGTCCCAGGTTCGATTCCAGTCAAGGTTCTATTCCAGTCAAGGGCATGTCATGTACCTTGGTTGCGGGCACATTCCCAGTAGGAGGTGTGCAGGAGGCAGCTGATCGATGTTTCTCTCTCATTGATGTTTCTAACTCTCTATCCCTCTCCCTTCCTCTCTGTAAAAAAATCAATAAA
>NW_005871273.1:1219856-1250889 GCF_000147115.1 Myotis lucifugus | reverse complement strand
TTTAAAAGCAGGACCAAACTTTTTCCCCGCTGAGAGATTGTGAAGGGACTTCCCCAAAGACTTCAGGGTGAGTCCTGCTGAAGGTCCAGGTTAGATTAGTCCCACCTCTGGAAGCTTTCAACTTTAAAATGCCATAGTCTTTTGCTAATGCCTCTCATTTTTACTGACTGAGAGAATTGGAAGGTAAAATGTGACATTTACATAAAACTTAATGGAATTAAAAGAAAATCCTTGCATGTCTATTAATTTGTTGATTCTCCCAGTACTCTCACATGTTCACTTGGTGGCTGTGGAAATGGGCTCAGAGATGAAATGTAAGTTGCCAACCCCATCCAATAGCTAAGTTGGGGAATCTTTTCGTTTGGACTGCCTAATATATTTTATAATTTCTTTGTCACTCCTCAACCTAGATGTCCCATGAATATATTACAGTCCTTGTGTTCTTGTGAATCTGTTTACCCTTCTTAAATACCGTTGCCATTTTTGTGAATCTGTTTACCCTTCTTAAATACCTCCTCTTCAATCCCCCACCCATATCACTAAAGCCAAAAATTATGGAAGCCAGCTTTGACTCTTCTCACTTCTTTTAAAAAATTGATTTGAGAGAGAGAGAGGAAGGTCTTGTCTTCTCACTTCTTCTTTTTAAAAAATTGATTTTAGAGAGAGAGAAAAGAGGCGAGAGAGAGAGACATCAATCAGTTGCCTCCTGCAAGTGCCCCACAACCTAGACATTTGCCTGGACCCAGAATTAAACCCTCAACCTATCAGTGCTCAGTAGGATGCTCCAACCAACTGGACCAAACTGGCCAGCGAGATAGTTCTCTCTTCTTGATGCTGTGGTCACCTGACTCATTAGTTGTCATTTTTACCTGCTGAAGAAATCCTAAACTTTCCTTTCTTCTTGTCTTACTAAACATGCCATCTCTTTATTTCATTCTTATCTGTCATCAGATCTGTCCCCTCAAATGCATCCTCCATACTGAGCAATCTCTGTAAATTCAGTCTGGCCAGCTCAATTTCTACTTCACACCCTTCGGTTGCTCCTCATATCCTTCAACATAAGTGTAGTTGGGAATATGGGGTTCAGAATGCTCACTCCCTGGCCCCTTGAGAGTCCCTGGAGGAGGGAAAAGTTTACAGAACCTTAGGGCTCTAAGATATACAGTTTGAAAGTCACTGGCTTGGAGAATATAAAGATCTTGCCACGTGGTAAACACTATCCAAGACTTGGTTTTAGCACCTCTCTCCAATCTCATTCCAGTTTATATTTCAGGGGAAGGTGGACTGAGGCCTAATATTATTTTTTTATATTTATTTTGCATATGAGACAACCATGTCATGGCATGACCAGATGACACATACATGGCAAGACAAGGAGACAGACAGCACACAGCAGTGTGAGCCCAGAGTACACACTCCTCATCACAGCTTGCCTCCTATGCCGCTCACCGACACCTCCCTGAGTGGCTCTTTCTGAGAGGAGTCTACTTTTTGTTTGTTTGTTTAGACTTAGAGGAAGCAGGATTTTTAATCCTGGCCTTCAGAGACTTCAAATAGAAGCACTTAAGTACTGTTAAATGCACTCAAATAAAAAGTGCAATTAATACAGCTCGGGGAAGGAATGATTTCAATCTATAAACTATTGACCTTATAAGGTTGTGAGGATTAGATACGCTAATGTATAGGGAAGACCTCTGTAATCTTGAAAGTGGAGAGCAGGAGTATAAATGCTTACAGGAGCCAGGCAGGTAACATAGCTAGTGTAGCTATCCGGTGGAGACAGGGGCATAAGAAGGAGTACCTGCCCCACCTTAATGAGGCAGCAGCTACTCAGTTCTAACAGATTGTTGTTGCAAGAGATTCTGAAAGTAGGTGTCCAGTATTGCCAATATTTCTATTTTTTAAAAAATCTTTGATTGTAAAAAGGTTGGCCCCCATTTTTTTTTTAAATCATTGTGTGGCTTACACAAGACACCAGAAATCCGGGAGAGATATTTGACCTTGAGATTGCCAGCTTGTGACCTCTGCCCTGGGAAGGGCTTTAGGGATGCTGGCTTTGTTATTAGAACTGAAGACAATCACAGAGCAAACCACCCAAGGGCGGAGGGATTTGGAGTCCGAGGGGAAAGGCATCTTCCCTAGAAGGAGACTGCTGATCCTCTGAAGGCAGGAAGCAAACAGGATAGGTGAGAATCATTGAGCAGGCAGAAAATTAAAAGCATCGGAGTCAATCTGCTCTTTATAGTCCAAGGACTCAATCAAGGTGGAAAACAATAAAAAGAAAACTAAAATCAATGAGTTCCAAACGGTTTGTTTTGAACCCTGGCTCCTAAAGGAAGTCACATAAAATGCTGCTAATATCTTCCCCAGGCACTTCAGTTTGCTCACTTCCCCAAAAAGCAGCAGAAAACAAAACCAAACCAAACAAAACACTCTGCCTTTTCTTTGAGTTTTGTGAAGGATTCATAAAATGTCTCCTGTCACTCTCCTGCTTAGAACCTTTTATGAGTTCCCCTGCTATATTCAAGGAGATAAAAGTCAAACTCAAACACTTCAGCAGATAAATAGAAACTATAAAAAAAACTTGAAAGAAAAAGATAGAAATTGAAAGATTAAAAAACATCACAATAAACTGTTTTCCCCCCAAGTCTCTTACCCATCCTTCCTCATCCCAATTAATGGCAATTCTATCTTTCTAATTGCTCAGGCCAAACAAATCCTGGAGTCAGTGCCCACTTCCCTCCCATACTCTTCACTAAATCCATCAGGAATCCCATTGGCTCCACCTTCAGTGTATATCCACTGCCCACGCACTTCTACCACCGCCATGGCTAATATCCTCACTCAGCCAGCATCGTCTCTCACCTGGATGATTGCATGGCCGCCTAATCGTTCTCCTGCTTCTGCCCTTGCCCCTACATCAGTCAAAGTAGGACACGTTATGGTGCAGAAATAAATATCATCAATCTTTCAGTGGCTTAACCAACAAAATTACTCCTCACTTACTTTCACATTCAACACAGGCTAATTAGCAGAGGGACTCTGTTAATCATAGTCTCTGCCAAACCCATACTGACAAAGCAGCCGCCATGGACAGTCACGTGGAGGAGAGAAAATTGCCCATAGACCTTTAAAGCTTCCACCTGGAAGGGAGACATATGACTTTTGTTACATCTGTTTGGCCAAGTCAGTCACATGGCCATTCTTAACTTCAAGGGGTCAGGAGAATGCAATTCAGCTATGTCCTAGGACAGTGATGGCGAACCTTTTGAGCTCGGCGTGCCAGCATTTTGAAAAACCCTAACTTAACTCTGGTGCCGTGTCACATATAGAAATTTTTTGATATTTGCAGCCATAGTAAAACAAAGACTTCTATTTTTGGTATTTATTTAAATGCCATTTAACAAAGAAAAATCAACCAAAAAAATGAGTTCGCGTGTCACCTCTGACATGCATGTCATAGGTTCGCCATCACTGTCCTAGGAGAAAGAGAAATAATCCATCGTTAACACAAATGACTACCACCCCACCTTCCAGGATCTAATCTCAACCCCAAAGACCAAGTGATTTTTTATAAACAACCCCAACATTCTATGGATAAATATGTTTTGGGGAAAAGTTTCTCTTATGTACGGCCCCTTAGTATATTAGAAGCTCTGAGAATCCTTACAGTGAAGAAACCTATTACTTTGTTTAACCCAGCGTTCCCCAAATGTAATTGGCCACAGAGCCCTGGGTTTTTGTTTGTTTGATTTGTGTGTTGTTGTTTTTTTCCCTCTTGACATTAAAGCTTATTAACATCCTGTAGAACTAATGCTCTGTTGAACACAACCTGGGAAATGCTGATCTAGCCTAAATCTCACACTTACTTGAAGTCTAAACCTTAGACCAGCAGCTTAGTGCTCAGCCCACTGTGACACAGCGGCAGGGTGAGATTGGACCCTGACTTGGCTTCCTCATTTTACACTCGTAACAAATAAAGTCATCAAACATGGAAAAATAAAGATGCTCTCTCCCTCTTTACTGACAGGGGAAGACTCTCCTTCATACCCTGGTTCAGAACTTAGGGTTCTCACAGGCCATTATCATCCACTCCCCTTGTTCTTACAGAAAGGGATCATCTTGCTTTACCCCTGAGCTTTACCTCCGTCCACTTCATTTCAGGGTGTAAATAAATAAATAAACGCAACTTTGAGAACGATGTCTAGGCAGAACTATTAGCTATTATTTATCTGTGTGTCTAGGAGTCTTACTAGACTGTGTGTCTAAATGAAGGAGAAAATTGCTCTATAAATAACGGCAATAATCACCCCTCGGCTCTACCTTGTGGGAGAGCTCACAGTCCAGAAGCTGCAGACAAATGACCTGCCATTCCCCAGACCCCCTTTCTGCCCTGAAAGCCCCCTGCACCATGAGCGACCTCCCACACGCTCATGCATTCTTTATCATTTTCTCCTGTTCTGTGCAATAGGATGTGACAGGTGGACAGTTGCTGGGGATAAAAGTCTTCAGATAAGATGGATGGCATGGGGCCAGGGATTGTACTTATATTGTTGGAAAACACAACTCCTGGAAGAGTGCTGTACTATTTTCCATTAGGCAGCAAGGATATGCACGTGGAGTAAAATATATAATTTTCCCCACATAAGAATAGTTTTAATGTGTTCATTTTCCTGATCATAGCATCAGCGCATGTGTATTGTAAGCAATCTGGGAGCACAGACACTTGTAGAAAAGAATACAAACAATACCCTATTTTCCACTCCCCAAAGTCAACCAATATTGGCATCATGGTGGACACTGCAGGCACGCGCTCCTTCACCTGCTCACGTGATTGAATAGGAGACAGCATGGGTCTCTCTAGCCATGCCTTCCCAGATGGTGGCTTCAAATTTCATCAATTCTGGGCAATGGAAAAAGTGGGAAATCCTATCTGGTAGGACTGCAGAGAATCAGTTCTTAACTTTTATGAAATCACAGACCTCTTTGAGATTTTGATGAAAGCCATGGGTATTTTTTAGAGGAAAGAAAACCCCATCATCTACTCACATATATAAGAAATTTTGCATATAACATTAAGGCATCGATGGAACCTCCTGAAGCCATGTATAATTCCCCTGAAGCCTTCAGAGAAACCCCTGTTGTGAAAGAAGAAAGAAGTGTTGATCACACTTATCACAATCCATATGTATGTACTTATTTGTTTACATACTTAAATTTTCTCTTTCCCACTAGATTGTAGGTTTCGTAATAGCACAGTTTATTTTATTCAAAGGTGTACAGCCAGGGCTGGCAATCTAATAGATGGCTCAGTTATTTGTGAAGTGAATTAAATGAATGAGTGCTTATTGCTATTCCTTTTGTCCCCTGCAGTGACATACGCATTAGGTCAATAGATGGACTGGCTAGGGGAAGAACAGGGAGGGAGATGTTTGAATCCACCCTCGTAACACAGATACATAAAAGATGGTAGGGTGCCTGGCCATTATAGGAGCAGATGGTTTTTATTGTCTGGGGGGAAATAAGGGGTATAAATGCTACGTCATCTAGGCAGGGAAAGGACAGTAGTGGCCTGGGCCTTGAAAACCCTAATGGTTTAGTCGCAGGAAGATCATTTCTTCAACTTCAGGGTAGAAGTTGCCTGACCCTGATCCACAGCGGGAAGTTATAACTCAGCATTGTCCATGATTTCCCCGGCCCTCTTTCCCATTCACATGGTTCCAAATTCTCACTTTCCCCTAAATTCAACACCAGGCTCCAGCCCCTGTCTTCCTCCTACTCAGTATCTGGAAGGTCCTGTCAGATTGCCCACAAACACTACGTTCCTACTGGCTACAATCCCACGGAAAAAACACTGCTCTTTGCTCCAAGTCACTGATGCTGCCAATTACCAGGTCTGCCTCTGAAGTGCTCCTTAGGCTGCGTTCCACTGGGCGCCTTCCTGGGAGCCTGTGGTTCCGCCTTGGATACGTAATGCAGCTGGGCTTCAGAGGGAGAGGCGAGCCTCCTTCTACGGAGGTGGTAAGCAATGCACAGAGCCGGGGCATCATTTCTTGGCCTTTGTTGCATGTCATTACCTTGTTCAGTGTACTCAGCACTAATCACACAATAAACACAAATGTGCTTGGTGAGCTGAGCAGTGCAAAGCAATAAACCGGGTGGGGAGATTAGATGAGAGCTGTGCTCTTGGGTGTGAGGTGCAGGCGGGAGTGGATTTGAATGAGCAGAGACCAGTGAAGTGGCCCTGAGGCTGCCTACAGGGAAGCAAGTGCGATGCTTCCACATAGAACCAGGAATGTTCTTGTCCGTGCCTTTCCCTCTCTCTTACCCTCAGTGACCTTGGGGACTGCCTAGCTCAGCCTTGGGCAAACTACGACCCGCGGGCCGGATCCAGCCCGTTTGAAATGAATAAAACTAAAAAAAAAAAAGACCGTACCCTTTTATGTAATGATGTTTACTTTGAATTTATATTAGTTCACACAAACACTCCATCCATGCTTTTGTTCCGGCCCTCCGGTCCAGTTTAAGAACCCATTGTGGCCCTCGAGTCAAAAAGTTTGCCCACCCCTGGCCTAGCTTCTAATCCCAGGTGTTAGAGTGAAAATGCCTGGCACCTTGTAGGTCATCAATACAATGCACTCGGATTTAAACTGAGAGCTGATTTGATTCAGTCACTCAAACATTTATGGAATGCCTCTCTCCCACCGGAGGGTCATGGGTTTGAATCCAGGTCAAGAGCATGTACCAGGGTTGCGGGTTTGTTCCCAGCACCCTTGGCTCCAGTCAGGGTATGTGTGGGAGGCAACCAATTGATCTGTCTTTCACATCAATGTTTCTCTCACTCTCTCTCTCTTTGCTTCCCTCCTTTCCACTCTCACTAAAATCAATGGAAAAAATATCCTCCAGTGATATTTGCTCCAAGTCACTGATGATGGATTAAAAATAAAAAAAGGTTTCTGAGGTGTTGAAGACAGCGTAAGCAGAGAGAGAAGGATGTGGTCTCGAGATACTCGGGCTGGAACCAAGAAAACATGGCAATTGATGAGGGGCAAAGTAGAGATAGGAAAATCAAATATTTCCAGGTTTCTGGAGGAGCAATGAATGAATAATGACGCCATTTTCTCAACAAGGGAAATAGTACAGGATTTGGCTTAGGGGTGGGGAAAAGAGGGTGGGCTTAATTTGCAGCATAAAGAATATTAGCCCAGTCCGAATGGCTCAGTGGTTGAGCATCAACCTATGAACCAGGAGGTCATGGTTCATTTCCTGGTCAGTGCACATGTCTGGGTTGTGGGCTCAATCCCCAGTATGGAGCATGCATTGAGGCAGCTGATCAATGATTCTTTCTCATCATTGATGTTTCTACCTCTCTCTCCCTCTCCCTTCCTCTCTGAAATCAATAAAAAGATACTTCAAACAAACAAAAGACAAAATGACAATAAAACTGTGAATAATGAAGTAGAAATAGTGCAGGAACGATTTCTTTCAGGTACAGTGGCTATGAAGCACCATGTAAGATGGAGCTGTAGGTAGGAGGACATAAGGGTGCTATGAGTTGAATTATGTTCCTCCAAATGCACATGTTGAAGTCCTAACTTCTAGCCCCTCCCAACGTGTCCTTATTTGAAAATAGGGTCATTGCAGATGTAATTAGTCAAGATGAGGTTCTTCTGAAGAAGGATGGACCCTAATCCAATATCACTGGTGTCCTTATAGGAAGGGAAATTTGGGCACTGAGGCATGCACATTGAACACCACGTGAAGCTTGGAGTGATACTACCACAAGCCAAAGAACCCTCAGCAGCCAGGAAAGGGGCCTGGAGCAGACCCATCTCCAGTGCCTTCAGAGGGAATGTGGTCCTTTTCACCTTGATGCTAGACTCCTTGTCTTCAGACTGCGAGACAACACAGTTCTGTTGTTCATGTCCATGATCTGCGGTCCTTTGTGGTGGCAGAAAGCTAACACAGAGGATGAGGACGGGATTTTGCTTTGTGATTTTCAAAAGCATGACATCATGGCACATTTAAATGGCAGTAAGAAAGGCCTAGCAAAGGAGAGAGGTTGGAAATAGAGGGGAGGAATCCCCTGGAGAGGAAGGGGAAAGAAGATGCAATCTGGATCATTGAGGAATGGCAGCAGAAGGAAAGCATGGCTTCCACTGTGGCAGCACCAGTGGGTGTGGATACAAGGATGTTAGTAGGCAAAGGAGAAGAATTTGAGCAATTTCCTGGTTGATGTTCCCTTGGAGTCTCTATTTAGGTATCACCTTATCCATCAAACCTCTCTTTGCCATCTATTTAAAATGTATTTGCCTCTTCCCTTTAATCTCTTAATTTTTCTCCTTGACAACTTCACTATCAGATATACTCAATGGTAGTGAACTTGTTCATTTGTTTACTATCTGTCACTTTCCACTAGCATGTTAGCTGCACAAGGTCAGGGGTTTTGTCTGTTGTGTTTACTACTGAATGCCTAGAACCTAGAAGTATCTTTGACTCATAGAAGGGACTCAATAAATACTTGTTGAATGAATGGGTGAATGAATCATGACTTCTATTTGTTTTCCAGTGAAATCGGAGGGAAAGTCATCTGCCCAGCATGACGATAGGGGAGATGGTTGTCTAGGGAAGAATAGAAATATCACCAGGCAATGTTAAGGGCCCAGTGGAAGTTAGAGACCATTAGATAGTTTGTGAGCTATGATTTCCTCCAAAGGTTCTGAGTAGCTCCCATGTAGGAAGGGAGAAGGCATTTCATTTGGATGGATACAGGGTGGAAGCTTTTACCAGGTCAATATAATGGAAAGAAAAGAAGCAAGGACATTTGAAGAACTTGACAGGAATATGGTTGAAGTGTTAGGCCATGGGGGTGGGGGGAGGGTCTTGCCTGAATAGAGGAAAGAATGAAGACAAGAGGGAATTGATGGACTGATAAGGAGGAGGAAACAGAGCTTATCATAATTAAATTGAGAATTCCAGGCACAGTGAGTTGCACATCCTAATGAATGGAGTTATACAATGCATGCCTTATGCGAGAAGGAGCTGAGTGAGATGATTAAAAAAGAGATTTGGTTAATTCCAGATGGGTAAGGGTCTTATATACCACATTTAGGGAGTGATGTTATGGAAAGGGCTGTGAATTTGGATTCAAGATCTAGGATCAATTTGGACTCTAAAAATCACTACTATATGATCTTTAGTGAATTATTTTCTCTAGGTGTCTCTTTTATCATTTTAAAACTAGAGATAATAATATCTTTCTCATCGAACATTTATGAGAATTGGATGAGATAAGATATGCAAATGCAGCTAGTATATTTAAGAGAATAAATCAGATGACATATACTACTGCACATTGCCTGTAAAAAATAAGTGTTTAATAAATATTGCTGTTTTTGTTGCTGTTTTTTGCTCTTATTTTACCATAGGCTAGAGGATTACATATAGAAAAATGTTGATGTGGGCAGGGTACAGAAGAAATAGGAGATATTAGACATGATTTCAATATTCCCTTTATCTTGACTCTCACCCTGCTAAGAATAACTGCAGAAGGCAATGGGGTGCCATTAAAAGTTTTATGTAGATGGATAGTAGGTCATGATTTGCACACACAGGTCTGGTGGTATTGTAGAAAACATAGGTGGTAGAAAAGGCTGAAGGTCATTGCAGAGAGGGTGGTAACACGGAGGTCACGAAACTTGTCTTGGCAGGAGACTGGGAGAAGAGGGAGGTTCATTTAATTTTTGATGATCTTTAGTGAGTCTAAGGAATTCAATATTAGGAAAAATAACTTGATTCTTTGTAGTTTATCTTTGAAAGACTGGTCAAGATTCTAATCCTCACTCTTCCATTAGTGGATGCATGGCTTAACGTAATTACTTCGTCTTGCAGTTTCATTTTTTCTCATATGCAAAATAGAACAAAGAAAACTCACCACAAAGGGTAATTATCAAGATAAAATTGTCTCATGTATCCCAAGAGGTCCCATCTGGCACTAAGTAAGTGCTCACTAAATGGCAGTAGTGGCTCTGGTTGATTTGGTTATTATTGGTTCCTATGTATTTCTGCAATGGGGAACTCTCTGAGTTGTAAGAATAGGTAGATAATCATGAGCTCTGAAGATACAAAACAGTGTTTGGCTAATATAATACTTAGGGTAGATGGCAATCTCTGCAATAACATGACTCCAAGTTACAGCGCTTTAAACAAAAGAGAAGGCTATTCTTTCCTCACCTAATGGTCACAGAGGTCATTGGCACAGGGTCTGTGGAGCAGCGCTGCCATCCCCAACATGGCGATCTACCTCTGAATCCAAGGCAGTGCTCTAGTTCCCTAGCCTCTAAAATCCATGAGAGTTGTTGCTAACAGAGCTTCTCTGCTAGGTCAAAATGCTACGGTTGCTCTCTAAGGGAATGATAGGGATCAAGTAAAAATATAATTTATTCATTTATTCAGGACTTATTACATACTAATCATATACCAAGTACTATGTTAGGCACGCATTGTACAAGAACAAATGAGACATGAACTCTGATTTCAAAATGTTCACAGTTGATTTGCAGAGAGAGATCCGGAAGCTGATGATTGAAATAAAACGTGGAAGTGGTAAATGCCGTGATGGAAAGAAGCCCAGGACACGTAGAAATACAAGGGAGTGCACCCAACCGAGCAGGAGGAAGGCAGGCAAGGTTTTGGACATCATAACCCTGAGATCCTGCTTAAAAGACAGATATTCCTTTCTCAGGCCAAGTAAGTGCGGGGATAAAAAGTGAGCAGAGGTGGAGGGAAGAGACCTTGGTCAGGAAGAAGAGGGAAGGGAGCTCTCTCTGAAGCAAAGGGGGAATAGATGGGACATAGATCAGGGCAAAGGTTTGGAGTTCACACAAACACTCCATCCATGCTTTTGTTCCGGCCCTCCGGTCCAGTTTAAGAACCCATGTGGCCCTCACACACCACCCCTTCAAAAACCTCTTAAACCTTTCAACTCTCTCCTTCATCACTTCCTCCCAGACTGGAGTGAGCTGGTTGTGAGAATCATGTGCGGATCATAATGCATCTCTGGAAAGTGAGGTGGCTCCTTTTGAAGTCTTCATCTTTAATCAATGCTCAGCCTTCTGGACAGCAGGTAGATTAAGTCCATCAGAAGGGATCACACGTGAGTGCAGAAGTGGCCCAGGAGTCCCGGCCCTTGTTCTCAGCCTGCCTGTCCAGGAAGCATGTAAATACCACTAGGAAATGGACGCTCTCAGGAAGCAAGTGAAGTGTTTATCACTCAGCCACTCCTCCAGAAGGCCTGGTGTTGGCTGCGTGTCTCACTGATGGGGCTGTTAAGCTGTCCTAGGGTCCAGGGAATCATGAAGTTAGAAGATCTTCTCGTTGTCTTCCATGAATATTTACTAAAATAAGTAACTCATTAAATCACAGGTTACCAGAATTGAGTCCAATCAAAATCCTATTAACATTTCCCTTAACATCTGCCAGAACTTATGTTCAGTGAGTTCTCCTCCTGAAACCAGGTCCTGGCCCAGTCAAGGTTTAATCTTACAGGCCTCTCTGTCCCAGACACATTATTAGCAACATCAACAGGTAATTGCGAGAGGACCACATTCCTTGGCCTTGACACAAATAACAGTATATATCCCTGTTATGGACTGAATTGTGTCCCCCAAAATATGTAGCTGATGCCCTAACCCCCATTACAATAGTATCTAAAATTAGAACCTGAAAAGAGGTAACCAAAGTTACATGAAGTCACAAGGATGGGGCCCTAGGCCAATAAGACTGGTGTCTATAAGAAGAGGAAGAGCTATCAGATCCCCTCCCTTACCCCAAACCTCCACCCTGTGCACACGCAGAGGAGAGGCCATGTGGGAACACAGCAAGAGGTGCTGCAAGCCAGGAAGCCTGCCCTCATCAGAAACTGAATGCGGGCACCTTGATCTTGGACTTCCAGCCTCCAGAACTGAGAGAAAATACATTTCTGTTGTTGACACCACCCAGTCCATGGCATTTTGTTATGGAAGCCCAAGTAGATGAACTCCCCCCTTTAGAAGATGTCCTTTTCCCTTGGATACATCTCTTCTCCAGCTGGCACAACCCTCGCCTGTTCCCTGAGTGCAGAAGGGGAGGAGGAACTTCTTCCTGCACCAGCTCAGCCACAGAGCAGCACTTCTGCTGGGAGAAAGGCAGCCACGTGGTCCTGCCCAGACTTCTGCATCCTTAGCTGGGATCCTCGCTACGTTGAATAGGATGAGCGGTAGGAGGGACTCTTAGAAAAATCCCATAAATGGCAGGCAGTAGAAGGAAGGCACGGATTTTCTCCTCCATAGGCAGGGTTTTGGGTGTGTTTTGGAGAGTGGTTCAGGTCACATTTTTGGAAAGCGACTCTCCTTGCTGGAAAGGTGTCTTCCATCCTGGCCTGGGGCTAATGGGTACCTATGTCTCCAAAACCTGCAGGAGGTCCTTTTTCTCTGGAGAAGCTAAAGCCCGCCTTTTCTGCCCAGTTGCCTTGCACGAGGAAGCTCCCACTCGGGGCTGCAGGAAGCATTGTCAGTGATGAATATACCCCCATTACCACATGCATCCCAGCTGAGTGCGAGAGCGTGCGCCCAGAGGAGTGATGAAGAATGCACCTAGGAGGCATCATGGAGAGAAGGCTCCAGGCATTCCCTTGCCTGCACTTATGAAGAATTCATGGCATGTTTGCTGCAGCCACTTCATTTAGCCAGAACCCCCACAGAACCCGCATGTATAATTGAAAGGCCCCAACCAGCACCTCCTCCGAGGGGAGGGGCCTGCCTGCATGCTGTTGGGTCCATGCTCACAGCAGTGTCGGGTGGGCACGCTGATATCATCTCTGTGGCCTCAGCATCAGTTTATATTTAGCCCCTCAAAATGGGCACACTGTTCAGTACAGAATATTTATGAGTGGATGGATGCTGGACAGTCACCATAGAGTGGACGATGTCGAGAGGGTATATACGTCTCCTGAGTGGTTGATCTAGAACCGACATAACTATTTTCTAACCGCAAGTCATGCCACATTATGGGTCACGAAATCAATTTATTGGGCCATGTTCAGCCTTTTTTTAAAGAATGGAGTAGACAAGGATAAATATTTCAGGATACATACATACATATATACACGCAGTGTGTCTGGAAAGAAAGTGTCAATTACAATAAAAGTGTGAAAGGCTGAAATTCCATAATTCTGTGGTTTTTCTACTCTGTGCTGAGCACTGTGCAAGGCATTGTGGGAGACGGATAGGTGTAAGACGTGTTTCCTGAACTGGGGACTTAGTCCACAGAAAGGACAAGCCACTGGCACTTCCAAGTGCCCTTGACCAGACACCCTGCGAGGCTATTTTCGCGTGTCATCTCCTTGAATCTCCGCAAAAATCCGGTGAGATGTGTATTTTTCATTTCACTTTCCAGGTGAGGAAATGGGCCCAGAAAGAATAATGGACTCCATGCATGTCACATAGTTAGCAAGGAACACAGACTTCACATGGTATAGCAGGGGATGGATAGAACCCACTCCCAAGTGTCTGACACAGGCAGTGATATTCACAGGGAACCGTGAGAAGGGATGGTGTGACATGCCCATGCACGCCGACTGGTTCTTGGTGATACCTTTGTGGAGGAGGCCAGTCTAAGCTGGGGGAACAGAATAAATAAAGAAGCAGAGGTGGTTCAGATCAATTCAAATCACATTGACTGCCTCAGGGTCCTGTGTTAGCAACTGTAGCCCAACAAGAAGTCCCACAGAGCCCCAAGGAGCGTGGCCTCTAGGGCGGGCACCTGCAGAAGAAAGCATGCGGGGTAGATGCAGCCTCTCTTTGTATCTGAGAACGTTTTTAGGAGACTCGAGCGATTTTCTGGCGCCTGGAACCTACACTTGTAAATAAGTCGCCCATGGAAGAAATATCCTTTCTCCCAGGCTCCCACGTTTTACTGATTAGAGAAAGGAACAATTTACTGAATAGCACGGAGGGCTGGGAGAGCCTGGGCCTTTTTCAGCGCAGCCAGGAATACAATCAGGGAGTTTCTCAGGCGCGAGAAGGGCCTTATTCAGCAACTTTGAATAAATCCTGAGGTACATCCAACCAGCCAGCCTTCGGGTTTGGATCAGATTCATCCGGGATGCTTTACCTGCAGCGCTGGTCCAAGGCAACCCGCCAAGGGCCCCATCATCCGTCAGGCGCCTCCTCTTTTGCCTCTCGAATGTATGCCTCTTATTATTCTCACTCACCATGCCAGGGCTCCTCTACCTCCCTAGTGTTAACTGGTACCCACTCTCAGGTTCTCCCCGACGTTCGCTCCTCTCTGGATCACATCTTCTGTTGGAGCCAGCTGCCGGGGCCGGGGTTTTATTCTGTGTCCTGTTCCATGTTCCTCTGCCAGCTTTTCTGATTTTGCCAAAAGCTCAGCAAAATGTCTCTATGTCCATCGCCTCTCTTTCTCCCACTCATGTCACTCCCAATTCTTGCCTCAAAGAGTGACTAGAAGGCACCCGCTACCCCGGAACAGGCCAGCAGCATCCTCAAACACCTGCCATCTCCCAGATGGAGCTCCTTCAGAAAGTTTCCCCGACTGCAGATCAGAGAGGCCGAGTCGCACCTTAGGAAACATTCTTTTCATAAAACTGCTTCTCAAGATGAATTCAGTGCAGCAGAGACACACTGTCATTAAGAATGGCAGTTTCAGCCCTGGCTGGTTTGGCTCAGTGGATAGAGCATTGGCCTGTGGACCAAAGGGTCCCAGGTTCGATTCTAGTCAAAGACACATGCCCGGGGTTGTGGGCTCGATCCTCAGTAGGGGGCGTGCAGGAGGCAGCCAATCAATAATTCTCTCTCATCATTGATGTTTCTATCTCTCTCCCCCTCTCCCTTCCTCTCTGAAATCAATAAAAATATATATTTTTAAAAAAAGAATGGCAGTTTCTTCATCTCTGCCATGTGATCTCGGAATGAGTGTTTCCACTGGGGGACTCTATTGTCCTTATACCATGCTGTCCTGTGGTGCCTGCGCACTGGGAGGGGGTTGAGGCAACAGAGGCAATATTGGAATAGACCCATCCATTCAATCAGGGAATTTATGTGAGCAGTATCCTGTGCTAGGCATACATACTGGGGATCCCAGAAATGAAGGCAGAAACATGGTGTTTCGGTAGCTTACAGTTGAGTTGGAAAAAAGGGAGGCAGACATATCTATAAAGAATTCCCAACAAAAAGCACAATCCCAAGACCCAAGTAGAGTGGCAGGTATGATTCCAAATTGCTCGACTTCGTTGCTTTTGCTTGTTTGTGTGTTTATTTGCCTCCTTTTCTCAGGCCCAACAGACCCACAACCTTCCTGGGAATGATCAGCCAGCTCGGCTGGGTCTTCCTGCCCCCACATCGTGGCCTCACCTGCCCTGCCTCGCCCCACAGTCAGGAGGTGGCTCCCCGAGGAAGCATCAGAGGTGATTTTATCCTCTGTGCTCTCTGCTTTGTTCTGGGAAGAACGTCCTGATGAGCCAGAAGCTAGGAGCCAAGTGCTGAGGGTATTAAATAATACACAGCTCAGTGTTTGTTTCTTTAAATAACCCAAACAGGCCCGGCCGGCGTGGCTCAGGGGTCGAGCGTGACCTAGGAACCAGGAGATCATGGTTTGATTCCTGGTCAGGGCACAATCCCCAGTGTGGGGCGTGCAGGAGGCTGAAGATCAGTGATTCTCTCTCATCACTGATGTTTCTCTCTCTCTCCCCCTCTCCCTTCCTCTCTGAAATCAATAAAAATATATTTTAAAAAATAAATAAGTAACCCAAACAAAAGCAAACTGTTTCCTAATTTCTCAGCTCTTATAATTTTTAGTATATAACATTTTTATGATCATATTATCAGAAGAATGAATATGGAAATATACCGAGTGAAATATGAAAGTCACTCCTCACCCTCCCTTCACCCAAAGTAAGAAATGTCTGCGTATTCATCACCTCCAGTCCCCTCTCAATACATACTAGGATGTGCAGGTGTACATCTTTTATCAATGAAAACAAAACTGTTCTCACTGCCTTCCTTTTGATGTAATAATGTGAATCAGAGCTATTTCCATGATATGACACATAGTGCTATCCCCTGTTCCTTTAAACAGCTATATAGCGTTCTAAAGGATGGCAAAGGAAAATGCATTTTAAACGGTCCCCTCCAATGATATCTAGGTGATCCTCATTTCCATCATTACAGCTGGGACTGCAGCCAACACGCTGTGGTTGTTTCTCTGTGGCCTGGGGATTTCTCCTGAGGACGGCGCCCAGGAGCAGAGTTGTGGACTAAAAGGGAACGCACATTTACCACATGATTGACACTGCCCGACGGTGTGTGAAAATGCGCTTTTCTTGCACCTTCTACCACCCTTGGCATTATCACCACTTTTAAAAAACTGTCAGTCTATGGCCAGGGGTAGAGTGGAGAATCTAATTATTATTTAAAATTAAATACCTCTGCTTACCTGTCGGTTTGAAGCTGTTCTCATGTCTTTATTCACGTGTGTTTTGTATTGTCCGCCAGTGGCCTGCTTTTGGGTTGGGATGGTGATGAGTTCGGAGTTGTGCTGCCAAGTTGTGGGAGGGCTGCCAGTCGCTCCAGGGGCTGAAACTCTCAGAAGGATCCCTTCCAATACCCTCCATCTCAGTCAGCTTCCCAGACGGGTGGCAGGCTGCTTGTCTTCCCTGGATGACTTGTAGGAGCCCCACCGGTATTCTGGACCTCACACTTGACCTTTATCACTGCTTTCCCCAGGTTGGGGCCAAGTTCCTGGGGCATAAGAGCACCGAGGTGCTGGAGGCGGGATGCCTCTGGTCATCAGCCCCCCCTAATTTTTCCTCACTGCCTCCCCTGAGAAATACCTTGTGTTCCCTGGTTCTTGATCCTTACCTTACATCTGAATCATCCTTTGTTCCCATTCACAGTGACTTTACTTCTCCTTCTGTGCCATCATTCGGTGCACTGGGATAATTTGACTGGTTTTGTGCATGTTAGGCATGAGAGATACCTGTGAGAACATGCCAAGCCCATCCTCCCAGACACACCACACGGGTGTTTTCACTCCACTGCTCTCTCGCTACAGGGGTTGGGGTAAGGAGTAAGAACACTGTAGTGTTGCTCATCCCCAGAATGACTGTTCCTGAGTTTCTGTCACTGGGACCCCCACTACACACACTCACACACAAACACACACACACACACACACACACACACTGGTTACAAACACATTTTTTTTTCAAACACATTTTTTTTTCAAATGCCTTTTCTATGCCACATCTTGGCCTTTTGAGATTCAAACACTGAGAACTGACTCCTTTGTTCTCTCTACAATGAACACACCACCCTTGATGCAGCTCCACTGCGGAGGGGGCCAGCTGGTGGGGATAAGTGCTGGGTATAACAGGAAGTCAGGAAATAAATCAGTTATTATATCAAAATATTATTCCGCCGCGCCAATATTTCTTTTACTTGTCTTTTTACTTTGTTTATAGTGTCTTTTGTCATGCAGAAATTTATAATTTTTCTGCAGAAAAACCTGTCAGTCTTTTCTCTTATAAATTCTAGGTTTTGTACCTTACTTAGGAAAGCCTTCTGATATACAAATTAAAAATATGTTCTCTGATATTTTCTTCAAAGACTAAGAATTTTGTTCTTTTATCTCCCCATCTACTGATGGGCACTTGGGCTGCTTCCAAATGTTGGATATTGTACATAATGCTGGAATGAACATAGGGGTGCATTTACACAATGGAATACTACTCAACTGTAAAAAAAGAGGGATCTCTTTCCCTTTGCAACAGCATGGATGGACCTGGAGACTATAATGCGAAGTGACATAAGCCAGTCAGAGAAAGACAAGTACCATATGATTTCACTTTTATGTGGAATCGAATGAACACAATAAATTAACAAAATAGAAACAGACTCAAAGATACAGAGAGCAGACTGACAGCTGTTAGAGGGGAGGGGGATTTGTGGGTCTGGGTGAAAAAGGTGAAGGGATTAAGCAAAACAAACAAACAAAAAACCTGGTAGACACAGGCAACAATATAGTGATGACAGAGGGGTAGGAGGAGGTACAAGAGGATAAAGGGGGTTAAATGGTGATGGAAGGAAACTTGACTTGGGTTGTTGAACACATAATACAATATACAGATGATGAATTATAGGATTGTACAACTGAAACCTATATAATTTTATTAACCGATGTTACCTAATATCATTTATGTAATAGTCAATTCCTTCCCTACTGATTGAAAATGCCATTTTTATTATAAACTAAATTCCTGTAAGCACACAAGTCTTGTTCTAAACTCTGTATTCCAGACCTAGAGTAGGAATGAGATGGGAATTGTGTGTTGCTCCTTCAATTGGCTTCCATTCCTGTGTACATTTCATGAAGATGAATGGGACCTAATATCTAAAACTAAAGACAATGTGCTTTCATGAAACATGCCTCTAAACTTATTTATTTATTTTTTAAAATATATTTTCATTGATTTCAGAGAGGAAGGGAGAGGGGGAGAGAGATAGAAACATCAATGATGGGAGAGAATCATTGATTGGCTGCCTCCTGCACGCCCCCTACTGGGGATTGAGCCTGCAACCTGGGCATGTGCCCTTGACCAGAATGGAACCTGGGACCCTTCAGTCCACAGGCCAGTGCTTTATCCACTGAGCAAAACCAGCTAGGACCATGCCTCTAAATTTAGACAAGCAACTTTATTTCTGAACCATCTCCCAAGAGCTGGTGAACTCTTCTAATTATAGAGGGGAAAAAAATGCTAGACTCCTGAGAGATTTTAAGATAATTTTGATTGTATATAATTTTGTATGTGATGAGACTTCATTGTATTCTGATTAATATGCTGTTAGATACATTTTGAAATGTATTTGATGGTTATCCTTCTATTTATTTAAGTTTTCTACCTATTGAGTCAATGTTTGCAATTCCATATTTCTAAAAAAAACCTTCTATTTTATCTAGATATTGAAAAGTATTGGCTTAAAGTTGTCCCTAGCATTCTCCTAATATTTAAAATTTAATTCTCCTCTTCTTTTTTATTTCTAATGTTGCTTGTATAATATATTTCTTTTGATCACACTAGCCTGAGTTTTATCTATTTTATTGATCTTTTCAAATAACTACATTTTATTTGTATTGATTAGATTTTTGCTTTTATTGTTGTTTATTTTATATCTTTCTTCTTTTATGCTTATTCATTTCTTCCATGGACTCTACTATTCACTTTCAAGTTTTCCCTTGTAGCTAGCATTGACCTTTTGCTTTAGTTCTGGCCCGTAAAAAATGAGTGGAATTTTGGGAAAGCACATGTTTTCCTGATACAATGAGGTAGACAAAGGCTAATACACTCTTTCTTTTTCTCCTTCCTGCTTGGAATATGAATGTAATGTCTGAGGAAACAACAGACATTTTGAGAGATAAAGCAAAAACTAATAGAATTGTAAAACCATTGACCCTGATATTGTTTAACCTCGGAACAAATGCCAGTAACTGCCCACCTCTGGACTTCTTTGTAAGTAAAGAAAGACAATAACAACTGGTTCTCTTTTTCATTGAAAGCACTGCATTGTTTTTGTTTGTTTGTTAGTTGTAGAAAGATTTCTAACAGACGAATATGTCTACTGAATTTATTCCTAATGTTTCTTATTGTCTAATAAGGTCATTTGAGATTATAATTTTTTTGGCTATATTTCATATGATTTAATATATAATATTTTCATTGTATATTTTCATCCGAATTCCTGATTAAACCAGGATTTCTCTCTTTTCAGGTAGATGGTTTCCCTTATTTCTTCTTAATTTCTCAGTTTATTGTATGTTGATTTGAGACCATGGCCCATAGTACTCTGACAATTAAAATGTATTGAGTTTTTTGTGTGTGTGAAGATTTGTGAATTTTCCATTGCCAATTTGTGAAAATTCCATCATGATTGCAAAGGATAAGCATTATCTTTATTTATTTTTAAAATATGTTTTTTATTATTATTATATTTAGAGAGAGAAGAACGGAGAGGGAGGGAGAGATAGAAACATCAATGAGAGAGAAACATTAACTGGCTGCCTCCTGCACATCCCCTACTAGGGATCAAGCTTGCAACCTGGGCATGTGCCCTGACTGGGAATCCAACAGTGACCTCCTGGTACACGGGGCAATGCTCAATCCACTAAGTCACACTGGCCAGGGGTATTATCTTTATTTTTTAATTCAAAGTTCTTTCCCTTTCTTTCTGTCTATATCTATCATCTACTCATCTATGTATCCATCTGTGTCTACTTATCCATCTATCTATTACATTCGTTTATTTTTGGATTATTAATTTTGTTATTAAAATCTTCTGAGTAATTTTTTTCATATTTGTCCCCTCATTCCTTTGAGAGTTGTATTAATATTTTTATTACTTTAATTGTGGAACTGTCCTAATCTTTGTACATGAAATTTTTTTATTTTGCAACAATTGTTGATTTCACTAATACTGGTACTTATAACTATTATTTCTTCTTGTCTGATCATACTGTTTATTCTGTGAATACCACTCTTCCTCATGATTACTCTTTCCACCTGGACTTTTGTTTCTTTTGATATAAATATTGTACTTATTTTTGTTATTATTTTCTTGGCATATTAGTCAAACTTCTGTATTGCTTTATTTTATATGTAGCTTTACTCAAAAACTTAAAACCAGGTCGCCATCCTCAATCTGTGAATCTTTGTATTTTACAAAAGTTAATATACTTACTATTTATTGGTACTAAAATCTTAGTACTTTTTCTAGTCATCTACCTCTACATTTTGTATTTATCATTCTTTGTAATTGCTTAGTTAGCCTTCTCTGGTTTATTTCTACTTGAATATTATTCAGACCTGTATCACCTTGGCACTTAGAATATGCTTGCCTAGCTCCTTATATAACCAAACCAGAAAGGAAACTCATGAAGTCTGAATAATAATTACTATTTTTCATAATAATCATCGTGTTCAGTAAAATTGTCCTGATATTCACCAGTATCTAGTGAAAAGTGTTGTGCAGCCTGGTGCCTTCTAAGAGGTACCTCTAAGAATACAATTTCTGCTTGCTATCTCACTCCCATGGTTGGGGATTTCTCACTTCTGGCCTAAACTCTTCTTTTGACTCCTAACTGGTCTCTCTGTCCCCCCTGAGGCTTAGAATGAGCTTTTAAAAATATCATTTTTTTTTTTTGCCTTAAGCTACTGAGATTCTGGACTTCCTTTTTGTGTCAGTTCATGTCATTTATCGTGATTAATTCAATATCCATTATATTTGTAACTGATGGTCAGTCTGCCACTTAAGCTGTGAAACACTTTAGGAAACCCCCAACCATGTACTAATAGTTGTATCTATCATACTTGCAAAATGTCGGGCTCACAGCAGGTGCTGAGCCAGCGCTGGACCATCCATCCGATGAAACAATGTGCCCCTCGGGGAGGCAAGGATGCGCTGTCACTCTATCTAGATGGCACAGGGCCTATCACACGTCTGAGCTAAGTGGGGGCCCAATAAATGCTTGTTTTTATTATTTTTTAATATATTTTTATTGATATCAGAGAGGAAGGGAGAGGGAGAGAGATAGAAATATCAATGATGAGAGAGAATCATTGATTGGCTGCCTCCTGCACCCCCCTACTGTGGACCCTTCAATCTGGGCATGTGCCCTGACCAGGAATCAAACCGTGACCTCCTGGTTCATAGGTCAATGCTCAACCACTGAGCCACGCCGGCTGGGCCTAATAAATGCTTGTTGATGGCTTTGATTTATGACTATGTCTTTAAGTCTCTAACTTGACAGAGAAAAATAAAAACCTTCTATATTCCACTTAAAGGAATAAAACCATTGGACATTTTGCAGTATGTTCTAAAGTGGGCACATTGATAGGGAATCAGCCATAGCATGCGGGCTGAGGGTCAGACCTCAGGAGTTTCCTGTCCCACTTGATTATCCAATAACACCCGGATCATTTTGCTGCTCACTCTCCCCATCTGTAAGATGGAGAAGAAAATTAAAGGTGAGCACAGCAGGCCATAAAAACCAATATAAACATATTACAATTCTGGCTGTATTTTCAGTGCTTTCACGTTCGCGTGTGATTGAGACTGAACTATTGCGAAGGAAGTAAACACAACCAGAAGAGAAAGAGGGAGAATGTGTTTGTGCTGCGTATGTGTGTATGCTTAACCACACTTTCCGCTTTTGTTAAGAGCCACATTTCTTGCCCCACGTAGACGCCTTACTTGTGCAGTGACATTTCTACAAACATTTCATTTTCAATAGCATCAAACGCAAACACACTCCGTAAAGCCACCTTGCCCCACAGAAGCCTCTGGGATGGTGAGCTCATATTTCTGGATCGCGGCAGGAGGCGTGGACACGTCCATGTGTGCTCATTCCTATTCTCAGTGGCAGGAAGTGTTCATAGCGGGCTTTCAGCAATTCCCTTCATCTGGGAAGAGACCTGCTTTTTGGATGGGAGGATGCAGAGAGCAACATTTCTAACTGGAATCACTTCTCCCATATCTGAGTAGCTTTTTTTTTTTTTAAATCCTTACCCAAGGATATTTTTTCCATTGATTTTTAGAGAGTGGAAGAGAGGGAGAGGGAGGAGAGAGAGAGAGAGAGAGAGAGAGAGAGAGAGAGAGAGAGAGAGAGCCAATGGAGGCCGGGGATTGAGCCTGCAACCTAGGTACAGCAAAGGTGGAGATTTATTAAAGAACAAGTACAGACTCCCACATGGGGAGGGGGAAAGAGTCCCACAGAAGGGACTCACACATAGGGAGAGGGGAAGGGTTCCACTGAGTTCCTTTTCCCTAGGGCTTATAAAGGCTGAAGATCCTGGTGCCTTGATATCCCCGGATTGGTCACTATTCCCTTAGACTGGTTACTATAGTAACTCCTGAGCTCAAGGTCGAACCTCACATTGGACTTGTGAGGTTCTCCCCGCTTCCTTCCTTATTGTTTTCCTATTCCCTTTGGGCTTTCTTTTTCTCCTTCTGGATGAAGGGCTTCTTTCCCTTTATTTTGTAAATACAGACCTTTTGCTGTTCCCAGCTCCCTCATTCTATGGAAATGTACATGTTGCAGCTTTTCAGCTTCCCTATTCTATGGAAATATACCTTCTGCTGCTCTGCAGCCCTGTGCTTCCTCCATGGTTCTCTTAATTTCCAAAATTTCCTAAAACCTGTCTTTTTCACCCCCCAAAATGCCTGTTTCATTTTTGCTTTCTGTTCTTCTGATTGATTGATTTCCACTTGTCTGTCTTCCAGCTCACTTATTCGTTTGTGTTTGCTAACCTGCTGTGATATTTTTTCTGATATGTTTTCATTTTAGTTATTGTATTATTCAGGTCTGCTGGTTATTTATTATACTTTCTCTTTGTCCAAGTTTTCCCTAAGTTCCTCTGTTCCACTCTGAAATTTGTTGAGCATCCTCATGACCATTTCTTTGAATTCTTTCTTAGGCTAATTACTCATTCTATTTTCTTAAGGTTCCCTCCTCCCTCCTCCCCCCGGGAAAAAAATCCCCTGGGGATTTTTCTTGTTCCTTCATTTGAGAAATATTCTTCTTCTGCTTTTTCATTTTGTTTGACTTTTTATATTTGTTTATATGAATTAGAGTGGGTAACTCTTTCAGTCTAGGAGGAGTGGCCTTATGTATAAGTGTGGGTGCCTGTGGGTTTGGTAGTCAGGTAGGAGGCAAGTGGGTGACTAGGGCATCTGAAGCCCTGGCTCCAGGTGGGGAGGACAGGTGCATATAATAATACCTTGTTGATCCCGTTTACGTCTTTTAATGTGCTTTGAACACCTTGCAGGTGGGCCAGAGCGCCAGGATCGACCTCCCCACCTGCCTTATGGAGGTGGAGGCAGACAAAGCACGTGCTCACATGCACCTCCCACCCTGGACAATTTTCGCAGTTCCTGGAGAGCTTCAGCGTCTCCCCAGTCTCCTTGCAGTTCCTTGACTGCTTATCGTACAGAAAGTGGTCTGGTGTAGAAGCAACCTCTGCACAGGCCGTATGTGCTGGGTGGTTTGGGGAAGGTGCTTGGAGCTGAGTAGGCACTTCAGGTGCCTGGAGAAAGAACCGGCTGGGCTGGAGCAGCCTCAGCAGGGAAGCCAGGAGGGTGTGGGGCTGCCCCATTGTTCCCTCTCAGTCCCGGAGGCAAGACTTGCCAGGCAACTTACCAGTGGACCGCTGCCGAGATAATCTTGCAGGTAGGCCAAAGCATCAGAATAGAGCTTTTTAACTTTTGTCATTTTAAATACAGTATGGCTTGGTGTAGGTCTCTTTGAGCTCATCTTGTTTGGAGTCCTGTGCTTCTTGGTCCTGGATGTATGTTCCTTTCCCAGGTTGGAACAGTTTAAGGGACCTCTGGCATAACATCATGCACTCAAGGAACCTCTGGGATAGCTTCAGGCAGCTGGAAGAAGGCCACTCCCAGAGGCTCCCTCGGCTTCCCAGCCTTCTCCATTCCATCTCATTTTCTTACTTGTTGCCAGAAGCTGTTCATTCAGTGCTCAGTTGCCTCACAGATGTAATTGCGACCTATACATGTGTATATTTGATTTTGCTCAAGGAAGGGGTGAGTTCAGCATCCTCTTACACCGCCACCACCTTGGACCTCCAAAATAAAATTAATATTTTGTTTACTTTAAAACCTCTCTCCCTAAAATAATTGTAATTGTCTACCATATTGAAGCATAATGCTCTTCTAGTAGGAGAACTAATATATACTTTGTGCCATTGAGTGCCAGCGTCTTTACATCTGTGTTATGTTTGAACCTATGGTGTTTTCACTCTCCCAGTTCACTAACGGGGCTTTTGCTATTCAGGCATTTTAAGAATCCTGTAAGGAAAAGCAAGGGAACACTGGGGAGGACCCAGCCCTGTCTCATGTCAACAGCCACACATCTTGTCTTTCTCTGGGCCTCTAATTTATCTTAATACTTTTTTCTCTCTCATAAGGTGTTATTTTGGTTAATGTTTTCATTGTTGTCATTACATGATCTGTGTTTGTCTGTATGTATTTTTGTGTTCTGCATTAGATCAGGGGTCCTCAAACTACGGCCTGCGGGCCACATGCAAATGCAAATGCAAATATTGTATTTGTTCCCATTTTGTTTTTTTATTTCAAAATAAGATATGTGCAGTGTGCATAGGAATTTGTTCATAGTTTTTTTTTTAAAACTATAGTCTGGCCCTCCAACGGTCTGAGGGACAGTGAACTGGCCCCCTGTTTAAAAAGTTTGAGGACCCCTGCATTAGATAATGATTACCAATGAATGTACCAGTGGAGAGAAGCAGGGATTCAGGAATCCTAGGTCCCAACCCTACCTCCACTGCTGCCTCATCGTTTTTGACTCTGGGCCTCTCTCTTCATCTGCAATCTCTTTAGGAAATCCAGGTCCTATTTTAGTTCCATCATCTCCCCCAGATTATTTTCAGATCCATTTTCTCTGACTCAGTCTTCCATCCATAAACGAAAACGACAATAACAAAGATTGCTAATATTTTATGGAAATATTTTTAAATAGAATATGCAAGCATACTTTGAAAATAGAAATTCTACTTAGAGAAAGATGCACAAGTGTTAGTATTGTCAGATCTGCCCTTAAATGGTGGTCACAGAATAATTTGTTTGCAAGGGACCTCAAATTCATTGATTTTATGTCCCTACCATTTATCCCTTATATCATCCAAATCTAAAGCTTCTACAGAATTGTGGGAATGACCTGCACACAGTGGACATTGGGTCACGATTCTCAGAGCAGCAAAGGGCAGAGTATATGGGTGAGTGGCTCTGAGCGCTTAGCAGTGATTCAAGCAACAGTCTCTGTCCTTCTTCTTCGGGACAATAAATCAAGAACTCTAGCTTTTGAGGCTGCCAACTCAACACCTTTTATAGGCACTTAATTCACTCAGAAATTAAAAAATATATATATACACACCTTCGAGAATGTACCATTATTCTTCAGTATGACACATGATTTGATTTTAAGCCTTTATATGTGTCTTCTATATCCTATTGTGGTTAGAATCAGTCAGATGTCTGTGATGAATAGCTCTTTCTGCCTAGGCCATTCACCTCCCACATAGACTCCTCAAAGAATCTTTATTTTTCCTTCCTCTGCAAAAGTCATCAATGTAGTTTAGGGGGGCAGCACATGGACAAGTCATGTGTTTGATAGGAGTAGTACACCATGCCCTCTGACCATTAGATCTCTGGTTTCCTGCTTTGCAAAGCAATGTTCAGAATAACTAAGAAGACCGAGTCACTCATCACTGTTGGCAAAACTTTGTCCTTGCCTCCTCTTTCCCCAACTCCTTTGTTCTCACATTCTTTCATAACGTCTGCTGTGTAAGGAAACTGAAACCCTGTACCCTGAGGTGTCCATGATAGACAAGTTAATTGATCCACTTACCAGGTATGGCTGCATTTTTAAAGATTAGAACCTTCAGTTCCAGAGAGAACAACTGTGGGATACATGGGCAGCCAGGGTGTACTTTTTGGGCAGAGAAGACTTTACAAGTAGCCATTCAATCAAACCTTGAACTAAGGAATCTTTCTGAAAAAAAAAAAAGGAAGAAAGAAAGAGAAAGTAAGAAAGCAAGAAAGCAAGAAAGAAAGAAAGAAAGAAAGAAAGAAAGAACAAACACTGGACAAGGAGCCAAAATATTAATTCTACTCCCAGTTCTACTTCTAACAGGTATGAATCTAAGTATATGATTGCCCACTCTGGACAGCAGTTCTCAGAGAAAAACGGAAATGCCTCTGGATTCTGTTTACCTCCAACCTTCCCCAAATTGGCTGGTAGAGTTCAGCATGTTTTTCGATGGCATTGATATAGTATGAGGCCAGATGATTCAGAACTACAGAAATCTTTTCTCAGACCAATTCTCCCTCCTCATAAAGTCTTCAAATTAAACATTTACCTGGAGGGAAGTGGTCAAAAGCTTATTCGTTAGCCACATTTTCTTGTCAGATAGACTGAGCCATCGACCCCAATGGAGGAAAGTGGGGCTGTTCCAGGGACCCCTCCCCCCAATCCTTCCACCTTCCTCTGGGTTCAGCCTCACTCCCACCATTGCACTGTGCTCTATGATCAGTTGTCTGGTGGGCAGCAGACTGCAAAGAAGAGGTTTCCAGGGCCCATGTGGGTGCCAGAGTCACTTGTGTGTGACCTGCATAAAGCCCCCACATCTGCCCAGTTAGCGTGGCAGAAGCAGGAGCTGGGCAGCTGTCCTAGACTAGAGGCTGGGGAGGGGGACCCCTCTGAGGGCGTGACTTCATTTACTGTGCAGTCATCCTTGTTCTCCTCCAGAAACACCAATTTTTATTGTTTTCACTTTTTTCTCCCTCTCAGAATCAACAGCAGCTAAACATATGTATTTCAAAGCTCTTAGACGTCCGAGACCCTGCAGTTTAGGCCCAAACTACTTGCATTCTTGGTCTCTTGAAAACACAGACTCACACCCACCCAAGGTGGCTCACCCTGATCTCCACAAACTCCATCCATGCTCAACTCCGACCATCAGCTCAGGGATTCTCCGCAGTTGAACGAGCTCCCGCCTTCTGTTATTGAACGCTGATCAAGGCTGGTGTCCTTTTGGTAGCTCTCACTGACCATGCCAGGCTGCCCCGATCTTTTTTGCTTTGATTCTCAGTTTCCTTTGACATGAAGCCAAGTGTGGGGGAAAGAGCAGGGTCTTGCGTATACAGGAGGCCCGACCAATCACTACCTGTGCACGATGGACAACTTAGCTAACTGCTTTACTTGCAAATTAAGGGTAATAGTATTCACCGTGTAGGGACCCTATAATGGCTAAGTAAGAAGGCACGTGCTAAATGCCCCACAGCGTCTGGCATGTGGAGAGGTTCATTGTATGGTGGTTTATTCCCTCCACTGAGCCTTCAGGAGGAGGAAGAACATGCTCTGTCTTGACTCTATTTATTTTCGTTCCAGCTTGATAATCACACTGACTATTAAAAAAAAATAAAGGGCCTCAAGATGACTACATCTCTACCTAAGGTTTTGGATAGTACCTAGATATTTGCAATAATATATCAGGGAAAGTACTGTGGCAGGAGAGGGAAGCCAAGGAAGTCTGTCTTGACCTGCTCTCCACACGGATCCTTTCAGGCCAGAGCTAGCATGTCAAACTCGGCCATGAGTTTGACATGTTTGGGCCAGAGCCTTTCAGTTGCAATTGACAGAAGTTCAATTCAAATAACCTAAGTATGCCAGATGCATCCTGGACCTGTTGGGGTGGCTGAGATTTCTAGATATGTCTACTTACTGCAGTGTATACCCGAAGCTAATACAATATTATATGCCCACTGTAACTAAAACATAAAAAGTAAAAGTTGAAAAATAACCTAAGCAAGTAAGGACCTGGGAAGTCGCAGGGTGTGTGTCTGCCTTCAAGCAGGACTGGTCCCACTTTCTTGTTTGTTTATTTATGTAGTTAAATGTGTGGGGGTAACACTGGTTAAGAACAGTACATAGATGTCATGTGTATGGCTTTACAGTACAACATCTGTACACTCGATTGTGTACTCACCACCCAAGTCTGACTGGTCCCACCAAGAGTGATGCCCTCTTCTCTCGGTTCTACTTTCTTTCCTGGTGACTTCATTTCCTTGCAGACTTTCTCCACCTGTTAGGAAAGCTATCCCTCTGGGAGCAGTATCTCTTTCCAAAAGCACCTAGAGCTCAGACAGTGTGGCTCAGTGGTTGAGCATTGACCTATGAACTGGGAGGTCACGGTTCGATTCCAGGTCCAGCCACGTGCCAAGGTTACGGGCTCGATCCCCAGTGGGGGGCGTGCAGGAGAGACAGCCGATTGATGGTTGTCTCTCATCATTGATGTTTCTATCTCTCTCTCTCTCTCCCTTCCTCTCTGAAATCAATAAAAATATATTTTTAAAAACCCCCCACAAAGACAAACACACACACTCAAAACACAAAAAGCACCTATTAAACTCTCAGGGGAAAAACGAATGGATGAGGCCAGGGTCACTTGCTCACTCCTATACCAAGAGGATGGCTGCCCCAGTCTAACCCTAAGGGACTGATGCCCTGAGGGTGAACAGGGGTAGGGGGAATGTGTTGGGCACCCAAAGACAAGAGCTCCCAGTCTCACCCTGGCCAGTTTGGCTCAGTGGATAGAGCTTCGGCCTGTGGACTGAAGGGTCCCAGGTTCGATTCCGGTCAAGGGCATGTACCTTGGTTGCGGGCACATCCCTGGTAGAAGGTGTGCAGGAAGCAACTGATTGATGTTTCTCTCTCATCAATGTTTCTAACTCTCTATCCTTCTCCCTTCATCTCTGTAAAATATCAATAAAATATATATTTTTTAAAAATAAAAAAAAAGAGCTCCCAGTCTCCTGCAGAGCCCAGAGGAAACTTTGTGGCAATAAGCCCCCTGAAGGCAGTGGCCCTGTCTGGGAAGTTCTTACTGAGTATTATCCAGTCCAGCGATTCGTTTTCCCCCAGTAAGCTGCTTGCAAAGACCCAGGAGCCGACGTGTGTTAGATGTTGTATGAGGGCTTTCATAGTCCTCATTGTGCTTAATTCACATCAACGCTGTCAAGTAGACGTGTCATTATTTCCACTTTAAGGACAAGATGGGATGAGATGAGATGATATGAGAAAATTGAGGACCACAGAATTGAGGCTGATAAATGGAATTAGACTCGGATCCAGGTCCTCTGATTTTTAAATGTTAAATTCTTTCCCTTAAACTCCTACTATGCCCTGTTGTTTCTTTTTGAAATGATGATGATCATTACTAGAAATCAAGGCCCGATGACTGTGACGATAATTCCAGTTGGGAAACACTAAAATTGCTTCTTTTGTGGGAATGCAGATTTAAATCTCAGTGTCCTTAATCTCTGTGCTGTGAGGAGTTAGACTTTCATCTCACTATTAGCTTAAGCAAATGATCAATAAATTGGGAAATCTCCTGCTCTGAGTCAAATCCTCAAAATAGACCCCACATAATTACACGATTCGTACCCTAGACCCATCCCATGCATATCCAAGTGACCTGCTGTGGATCCGGGTCCCAGATGGCTTTCCAGGGAGAGCCCCTTGAAGAGATAGGGGACTGCCTCCTTCCTGCCAGGGCTTTCTTCCTCCTCCAGGTGACATTGAAAGTCAGAGCTGGAGCCTGCCCCCCTCTTCCCCCCCCCACCCCGTGTTGGGAGGGAAGGCCAGCCCCCTCCCCCAGGGCTGGGCTGTCCCAGCCTCTGAGTGTGTGAGATCCATCCTGCCCCCACCTCACTCTAAACTGCAAGAGGGCGGGGCCTTGGCACGCTCGGCTGCTGCCAGGACAGCTCTCGGGGCCTCCTGCACTCAGCCTTGGGCCTGGTTAAGCACCTTAACGTTGAAAAAGGACGAGGCGAATTCTGCGGGTGAGCAATGACGCTCCGAAGCCTGCCATCCTGCACGCTGCCAGGTTTCTCTGCAGCCCCAGGCTCAATGGCTGGATGCCCAGGACCTTTGAGTGTGGACGCCCTGGCTGCCGTTGTGCCAGGACATCTCTGCTGTGCCCACGCCTTCTCACCTGAAGCCTGTGCCCTCCGAGGAGCCCACATCCCTGCTGGGCACCTTTAGAAGCTCGGTGCCCACAGATGCCGAGAGTCGCTGTTTGCTGTGACTGGTGAAGACTGGCCCTCGCCAGGCTGGGCTGTCCACGCACTGGCCCTGGGCCAGACGGCTCTGCTAGCTGAGCGACACTGGAGCACGTCCTTGAACTCGTGGTGTCTCTGTGGCCTCACCTGTAAAATGGGAATGATAGTAGCCTCCATCATGCCCGGTTTGGGGCGAATTAAATAACCCACAGACAGGCCTTCCCCACTGTGCCCAGTAAATACCAGTGGTTATTACACACGGAAAACACTGGGGTGCCTTGTTGGCCTGCGTGTGCGTGGATGCTGCAGCGTGGGGTCCCCTGGGCACACGGGGG